>NW_019259379.1:224511-297208 GCF_002742605.1 Olea europaea var. sylvestris
GCATTAATAAGGAAGAATAAGAAGCCATTGCTGCTTTAATGGTTTGTATATGGATTTAGTTTAGTTTGTATAGGAGGTGGGGTGGGGGAAATGGAAGAGGAAGGTGCAGCATATTAACTGGTTAATATTATCTAGTTTTGAAGTGCGGATTCAATACAACGTTAAATGCTAGGTTGTTGTCACCATTTTATTTGTATTGTAAGAGCATTTTCAAAAGACTTTCTATTTATAAAGAGCATCTTATGTATAATAGAGTGTATCTTTAAATTTAGAGAGTAATTTTTTTATACACTTCAATAAGCTCTCTATTTTGATTATTTATTTTATTTTTTTAAAATGAACATTTAATAATTTTTCCACATATTTTGTTTAAATATAATTTTTTTACATATTAATGACCAATAAATTCAAATGTAATTTGAAAAATTCAATTTGTAGAGCATTGAAATTTGTAATTTATTAAATGAAATCATTGTACATAAAGAATAGAGAGTGCGTTTGACTCTCTAAATTTGGAGAGTGAAACATACAACTCTATTTTAAAAAGTTAAAATAGTGAGTTTTGAAACTTATTTTTAAGTATTGACTTTTTAAAATAGAGAGTATTTTGTATTTAAAAAGTCTCTTAGAAATACTTTAAGCCAATTAAAATTCATTTTTCTTTAATTGGAGTTTTTAATGACATGTTGGACAAAGTGCAGTTGATGGGTAGATGAAAATTAATGTAAGTTGTGTAGGTATTAAAAATCTAGTTACTTAACCCCCATTTGACCCCAATTCAGTCCATGTTTGTCATTCATTTTCTCTCATTCTTTTCAATTATTTCTTCTACAGTATTCATTTTCAATTATATATTTTTCATTAAAATAATATCACACGTAAATTAAAAACTTTCTTTTTTAATCACACATTTCAACATTAATCATTATTCCATAATACATTCTTCCCAAATGCAAATAATGGGTGACAAACACACTCTAAATTACATTCAATTTTTCTCCTTCATATTTTCAACAACACAATTTTCTATAAAATAATATTACACGTAAATCGAAATTTTTCTTTATTTTTCAACCACTAATTCAAGAAAACACTATTCCACTCATTTTCATTTTCAGAAAATTGGAGACAAACAAGAGCTTAATTTTTTATATTAGATCTGGCGATGATTTAATGGAGCCCAGAGGAAGAATTCGTGTAATGATCGAATAAGGTTTAGCCCCCATTTGATACTTTGAGGGGCAAAGGAAGATTAACTGTCTCGGGCACAGACTCTTGGATTAAATCCATTTTCACTCATTTTTAATCACATTTTTTCAATAAAGTAATTTTTCTCGAAGACCCATAAATTTTTCCTACTTTTTAACGATACATTTTCCCCAAAAAAAAAAAAAAATTTGAAAAGGCATGCCGTTAGTTTATTCTGTATATAGGATCACGATTCACAATAAGCAAGATTTGCAAAATTTTTGAAACACAATAATGAACCATTTTATTAGAATACAATGACTAGATTGTTAAATTATTTAAACTATGAAATTATTATTTTATTTTATAAAACCTTTGTTTTTAATGTCCAATTTTACTTTTCGTCTAAATATCGCATTTACATGTCCTATACGTTTCTTGGTTTCGTGCAACCTTAATAAGTGAAAATTAGTTCGTTTTGTTGAAAAACATTTTCGGAAAATCTACTCAAGTCTATGGGATGCAGAAGAATGGGCTACGCGGCATGGTCTGGTTAAAACGAACTGGACTTTGTCACCCTTTACTGCTGGATACAGAAATTTTTCTGCAGAAGCTTGCGTTTGGTCATACAGAACTAAATCTTCTGCTTGTAATTCTAATGACTTTAAGTCAAAATGATGGCTAAAAACGGGGTTGGATTCAAAAAGCCGTGCAGAAATGAAAAGATTGCAGAGGAAGCATATGGTATATGACTATTGTATGGATAAATGGAGATTTCCTAAGGGTCCTGGAAGAGAATGCAAATTTCAGTATACATGGATTTGATATAGATTCATTTATCCTAACAATCACTACAACAAAGTGTGCTTTTTACTACATACACTGTATGTATGCCGTAAATAATATTTTACAACATACAGCAACATGTAGTATAAAGCAATGCCATAAAAAGTGAGTCATTTTTTTATGGCGTGCATAGTACGCCATACAAGGAACTCCGTTAATCATAAAAATGACATGCAAATTTATACGTCGTTTATATTCCTTACACGGAGTTCATAAACGTGAGATACTTTTTACAGCATGCAAATATGCCATAAAAATTAAGTTCATTTTCACAAATGAGCATTCAATTTTTAAAAAATTATTTATTTATTTCATTACCAATAAACCTGTAATAATTACAAAACAAAATTAATCCATATACAATCAAGTTTTCAATTGTTTCGATAAATAGAAACATTGAGTACGATTCAATATAATATGTCAATGTAAAATTCATCTCAACAATTCTACAAAATTTTCGACTACTATTGTTTGTGCTAATTACAATTCAACTAATAAGCCCATGGATATTGAGGTTTCATCATAACAAAAAATGATTAAAACATATCAAAGTTCACTTCTCTCACTATCAATTTAGCTAACCCACAAAATATCAATTCTCTGCACACCACAGAAATAATAAAAATATAATTAATAAACATGGAAATCAAAAGTATATCAAGAAATATATTAACTTCTATCTAATCAACATAGTATGCATGATAGTAATTACTTGAATATATTGTTAGTAAAACTATAAAGTAAATTTGATTAGCATATGATCTTTAACAGAAATACATCTATAAGCACCATACCTTTCAAATAAATAAATAAATAAATAATTAATTAAAAAAAATAGATTAAGGATAGGACTAGAATACTAACATATAGAGCCATAAAACATCAACACATAAAAACAACCCCTTGCAATTTAACTGCCCATTAGTTACCATTAATTGGTAACAATTTCTTCAATTTTTGATTGCTAGCTAGCTAGACATTTGTTTTGTAGATGTCACTCTTTCGAAATTCATTTTTTTCAACGAAGTTCCTCTTATTGAAAGTTTGCATAGTCAATTAACTTTGGCTATATTATTCGAAAGTTTCGCACATGAATGATTTTAATAAATAGATGATATTTCGACTTGAATTCAAATATTGAAATACGTGAAGACGAACACAGAAGTTACTAAGTTGATGCGGTTATAAGTCCTAGGTTATTCCAGGAGCTAATAGAAGTTCCTAGAGTGTCCCATAGTAGTCACCAATATGTACTAGTACTTTTCTTCATCATTAAAAAATTTACCTACAAAAACCGTGTGTCAAATTTCGCTCTGTTCCAAAGTCAAAAATATTAGTAGCAAATGAATTTCTTATCATCTTGAACATTTGGATATTCAATTTCACGGGCTTGATCTCTCGTTCATAGTCAGCAGGAAAAACTTTGCTTACTGGCTGTCACGACAACAGGTCAAGCCGCTTATTTTGACAAATAAAAAAAGGTTTGAATCATCGGCATGGTAATGCCACTTCAACAGATGGACAACATAACTTCAGTCTACTATAAAGATGGGACCAATTCTATTCAATTTCAGTATCAAATTTTAGTAGAGTTCATTTATTGATTAAAAAGTGGATATTCAATTTCCACGTTGAGATCATTATTATTTTTTTTTATTGTGAAGAACTTTATTTATATATTACAAAATTTCTCTTGTTCTTCGAGAATTAAAACTTTATTTAAAACTTAAGTCGTGAAAGAGACTGAAAAGGCATAGACTAGTTAGTGGTAACAAAAGCACTCAAGATTTGGACACCAACGCCAACTAGCATAGGAGTGGAAATCGAGAATTTCCAGGTGTACACAGCCTTACAACTTCAAGCTTCTAAGACGCTTCTATTTATAAATTTCTCCATTTACATATACCCATCCAAACTAACAACATTTTTCTTCATCCATAACGAAAAGGTTGTTCTTTTGTTCAATTTCACAAACCAAGAATTGACTAACCAATGGTTTCTTATAACTATTCTATTTCATCAAATGTTGTAGTTCTTTTGTTGTTGATGCTATGCACCTTTGGCTCTTTTCTACTAGCTCTGCTGGTAACTTTTTTAAAGATTTTGATATGACATGGGGCGATGGACGTGCAAAAATGCTCGATAATGGCAAAATTCTCAATCTCTCCCTCGACAAAGCTTCCGGGTCTGGCATACAATCCAAGAACGTGTATTTATTCGAAAAGATCGATATCCAACTCAAGCTTGTTCCGATTAACTCTGCTGGCACTGTCACCACTTACTATGTAAGTCTCAAAAAGCCGCTATGCTGATTCTGAAATCATCTCGTTTAAAAGTTTACTTATTTTATTCCTCCCATTGTACTGTGCATTATGCATCTGTCTTCTCAAGGTCTAAACCATGATGAGATAGACTTTGAATTCTTGGGAAATCTTAGTGGTGAACATTACATTGTTCACACTAATGTGTATACACAAGGCAAAGGTGACAGGCAGCAACAGTTCTACCTCTGGTTTGATCCCACTGCTGATTTTCACGCTTATTCTATTCTCTGGAATCCTCAAACAATCATGAAAGTATACTACAAGACATAGCGTTATCGACACAACTAGACTGTTTAGTGTCATCGAGTCGACCACTAATTATTTTTTTAAAAATTTTTTAAACTCATTTTCGTACATCTTGGTTTCTTGTTTTCAGTTTCTACATTGATGGCAAACCAATCAGAGTATTTAACAATCTAGAATCGCGTGAAATTTCGTTCCCAAAGAACCAGCCAATGAGGGTTTATTCGAGTATGTGGAATGCAGATGATTGGGCAACAAGAGGTGGCCTTATAAAGACTGATTGGAGTCTAGCTCCATTTGTAGCTTCTTTAAGAAATTTCAAGACCAATGCTTGTGTATGGAAATCTGAAAAATCTTCTTGCAAGAATTCATCCTCAAAAACATAGTCCTCACAAGAGCTTGACCCTGAAAGTCAAGAAAGGCTGAAATGGGTGTATACAAAACGGTTCCCTCTGGGCCTTCCTCAAGAATGCACTTCCAATACTATAAGCACCAATTAGAGACAGGAAAATAAGTAGATATATATTGTGTAAATTTTCTTTTCTCCTAGGCATATTTTGGGATTCAAGAAATAAATGCTGCCACAGGATCAGTATCTTATTTTGGTAATGTAAGTACAATTATTCATACATTAGTATAAAACAGATGGATTTTTTAAAATGGACTTCTTACAATGAGCAATGTAGAAAATAACCTTAGGTTTTATGTTCTTGTTTAAAAGGCCTTTGAAAGCTCTTATTTAGCCGATTTATTTTGACCTTACATGCAGAATTAACACAATTAAAAGCAACAAGTCACTTTTTACATTAGATAGAAATGTAATTAAAGTTTAATTACCTGATTAGAATCTAATTAAAGTTTAAATACCTGAACAAAAATAGAATACACTTGCACGATTTACAGTAGATAGAAATATAATTACTACGAATGGAATTTCCCTATGGGAAAATTTCATAAGTAAGAAATTAATTATAACACATTTCAAAAACAAGAAAACAAGTTTCAAATTTCAAAAATCAGATTTTTATTAAAAATTATTTATAATTTAATTAATTAATTAATTAATTTAGTAATTAAATATATTTATGTTACATATTTATATAATTTAGTCACAAATTAACGATTTAATTCGTCACTTATTATTTTTTAGTCACAAATCAGAAATTTTACGTCACGATTTACTTTACGATCACAGTTTAAAAATTTTATAAGTCACAATTTATTCATCGGTCACAAATTGAAAAATTTATAAGTTACGATTTATTTATTGATCATAGATCACAAATATTACAATCACGGCTTATTATACAGTTACAAATTATCAGTCACAAATTAACAATTTTTTAGGTCACATTATTTTTCGGTCACAATTTATCTTTTTCATTAGTCATACATTATTTTTAGGTCACAATTTATCTTTTTCATTGGTCATATATTATTTATTGGTCACATATCAACCAATTTAATAGTTACAGTCAACCAAATAATTTGTGACCACCACCAATACTTACAATTCACAGTCATAATTTTCAAATCACGTATTCAATTGTGAGTCACAGTCACAATTTTCAGGTCACGTATCCAATTGTGAGTCACAAATCAACCAAACCGTCACTACCATCACCATGACCACCAAAACCGCTAGGATCAAATGTGACTCCCAAATTGTGAGTTACAATTGAGAGTCACAATCACAAGTTTCGGGTCACGTATCCAATTATTTGTCACAAAATCAACCAAACCTTCGTGACCACCACAACCACCGCCACAACCATCACACCACCGCCACACACACCCCGCACACTGCCCCACACACGCACCCCCCTACAGTAACACCGCCACACCACACCCATCCCTACAACACTACCACACCACACGCACACAACCGCCAGAGTGAAGCCACTACAACAAAGCCATCGCCGTTGCCAGAGCCACCACAACGCACCATCCCACCCACATCACACACCACAGCCCACACGAACAAAACCACCATCACCCATCGCCACTAACAAAATCCAACAAATTCGCCATCGAGAATCCACCATTACCACCACCAACAAAACAACCGCCACCCCAAATCCAACAAATCGCCGCCATAGCCACCCAAGCACCACCAACAAATCGGATTCTCAAAATCACCATTGCCAGAACCAGAAGGCTGTTGGATGTGTGCAGTCATGTCGGCGCCATCATGCGTGGCGCTCGCCCTCCGGTGATTTGTGTGTAGATCACCTTCGTTAGTGGTGGTTGGTTGCGTCTCATTGAAGGAGAAGGCGAGAGATGGGGAAGAGGCTTAGTGAAGGAGAAGCCAATAGGCAACATCATGTGCGGTGCTCGCCACCAATGGTTTGCGTGTGGATTGCCTTTGCTGGTGGTGGTTGGGGAAGCTCAATGAGGCAAAAGAGGAGAGGTGGTGTATCCACTCATGGAAGGAGAAGACGAGATGGAGGGGAGAGAGTATTAGGGTTTGGGGTTGAAATTGTGTGGTAAATGAATTATTAAGCAATTAAACATATCAACATCTGATTTTTGAAAGGTTAAACTATTCATCTTATTTTAGAATTGTGAATTTTTAAAGTAGGGAAATGTGTAATTTCCACTTTCGCTATTATAAATTGTCGTGTATCCCTTTTAGTGTAATTGGGCTTTGGCACCGATCACTTTTTGATGTCATAGGATCTTAGTTATCAAAACTTGATTCGATTATTAATCCTGTTAAATTTCTGAGTTAAAAGACCGTTGGTTTAATTGACGGATCAAAAAAAATGTTTGTTGATATGACATTTTACCAATTTAGTATTCTGTCACGTTATGCAGCACTTAATCCAATGTTCCCTAAATTAAACAAAAACAGACGTTTGTTGACATGAAATTGGACTAGTTCTCTTTTGCACATGCCTTGCACTATTTAGGTTAATGCTTTATTGAAATTTGTTAGTTTTGTCAAATTTCTTGTCACGTGCTTTTGTCAAATTTTTACTAGTAGGCAACGTGGGCAAAAAGATATGTCACTTTTTTTCTCTCCTTTTTTTTTTTTAAATGACGGGAGAACTGCAGCCTCTATCCTTCGGGTGTACACTGGGTAAACCCTTGGGTTGACGCAATAGTCTGCAAATCACGTCAGTCAGTTAAATAGCACTACGCAAGCTCGGTGCGACAGGCTCGATCGAGAAAGTGTTAAGAGGTGGAATCGAGCTCGTGATTAAAGGTCTCCGTGCTATCCCACTCTACCAGCTCGGTCACCCCATGAGAGACAATCACACACACTATTTTGCTCTATATTAAAAGTTAAAAGTGATATGTTGAACACTCCAAAATAATTAGAGTTCTCAATTTTTAGAGTGTCATTTCTATCTAATATCTATAATCAGAAACTATCTTGTTTTATCAAAGCTCAGGCACCGTGAGTAATTAAATGCAAGCTATCATTTTGTCCCTCGATATGATTTGTCAAATTCTTGTTGAAATGCGACACGTTGTATCACTTATTAATTAACAATTTTTTAAATAAATTTTTGTTGCTTTAAAAATTAGCTTGAAAGTACATATCAAGAAGTGACATGCCTTGTTATTTTTTTATTTTTTTCAAAACGACATACTGCAATTATTATTGCGGCTGTAAAATCAAATTTGTAAAAGGTAAGCAAGTGATTTTGCAATAATTTCAAATAGACGGGGCATCTTTCTCCAAAGGAACATGCAGCTCAAGAAATGAAGGTTAGGACAGAAGCATACATTGTGAAGTGAGAAAGAGAACAAAAATTCCATTAACTGATCAGTAGATCGAATATACGATGGTTTGCACTTGAAACACCTTGATCTATATCTCGACTTATTGAATTTGCACTTGGCACAACCTCACACAACCCTAAAATCTAGCATTGTCATTTCCTTGAACACTCATTTGGTTGAAATGAGTAATCAAAACTTAAAATATTCTTGTTGAGTATATGGAGAAGAAGAGAAGATAATGTTAAATTTCAATATTTGGGCTACTTTCTTTTTCAATTTTTCTGAATCATTTCTTCTTGTTGTAATTTGTGTTTATGGTGTTCATTTTTCAATAATAGCTTTGAATTCATTTTATTATTAAATTAGAGTTTTGATATGGGTTGCTTTTTAATCTTTCTTGTTATTTCTTATTTTTGAAGTGAATATGTTGATAAACACATATTTGGATATTCTGTTTGTTGTTCTATTGTGAAACATATATTTTATTTTCCCCTTCCAGAACAACTTACGTATCGTTTTCTACAACCCATAACAACATACCTTTCATTATCAATAATGTACGAAGTTCAATATTTGATGAAATTTTAAAATTTTCATGTTGAATTGCAATTATGAACACCGTAGATATGTTGGGGATTTAGTTTTTTTATTTAATTGAATATAAGCGGTAAGTTAAAAGTGCTTGGAAATGGAAATATGCAATGAATGACAAAAGGAAAAATGTGCTTATTCTCATTTTGAAAACAATTTCTTGTGTGAACTTGTATGATAAAATCAGAGAGGTGTTGATAATTGATACAATGCTATACAAAATAAAGATGTCAACTCTTGTCCCTATAATGTCTAAGGCTCCAATTGTAAGAAAACTAGTCATATTCGCCCCATTTATAAAGGTAAAATAGTTGATAGTGAAATTTAAAGTTGTAATATTGTCGTAATTTGTAGCTTTATTATTTTTGTACTTATTGAAAGTACAAAATGATTTATTAGATTTTGTAGTCATTGTGCTATTATCACTATTGTGCAATTGAAACAAAATTAAAGTCATTTCACGTTGCCGTGTTATTTCACATTACAGACAAACGACTTTTATATTGTTATAGCTAACGCATGTGTCGTTCCAGTATAAAAATACATAGATTCACATAATGACATTAACAACGTTCATGAGATACAAAGTGATATTGATGTCGTTCCAGTACGAAAATTACACTAATTCACATAACGATATTGAAATCATTCCTGAAATATAAAACGAAATTGAAGTTTCAATATAAAAATTACACTATCTTACGGATTTTCATAACAACATTAAAGTAGTTATAGACCAATAAAACAACATGGAATGAAAGACGTTATATAAAATACTTGCATAACACATGCGACATATGAAACCATCACGTGCGCGTCCAATGGACCATTTGCTTTCTCGGGTTGTAAACAACTCGGAGAATTTTCTTGGAGTTAACGTTTCATCCCCAATCTTTTGTTTTTCATTTAGTGGAGACTTTCATCATGCAATTTTCTAAAAAGACAAAAAATCAGAAGTATCAAACTCAAGAAATAACATAAACAACATCCGTATCTTTTCAATACAAATTTGATGAGATTGAAATCGCTCATGTTCAAATCATAACTAAAATGACAAAGATATTGTTTTTTAATATGGAACGATATTGACATCACAATGTATTAAACTCATGAAATAACATAACGATATTTATATCATTTTAGTTCAAATCATAAATTTTTTTATAAAGAAAGATATAATTATCGTTTACGTAAAAAAAGCGGTATATATATGTCGTTGTAGTTATGATTTGAATTGGAATAATTTCAAATTCATCAAACTTATTAAAAAAAAAAGATATAGATGTCGTTATGTTATTTCAAAGGTTTGACACAACGATATCATTATTGTTTCATTACAATTTTGATGACATTGATATCGTTTTAGTTTAAATCATAACTAAAACAATATATATATCGTTTGACTTTATATAAAATAATAATTATATCATTTCTGTTAGAAATGACGATTCAACCTTCCACAATCGTCCAGCATGCATCCGAAATATGTAAGACGATCGAAATAGGTCGTTAAGTGGTTTCGATCTCCCTTAAAAGAAACTATGGAAACATTTGTGTTCCCATGATTGTATACTATCTTTAAATTATTTCGATAGAAAAAAGTATCTTCGTTCGCTCTTTCTAAGTCATTCGGGTAGTGTCAACCTATTTGATGACCTCTTTTCAGTCATCTATGTATGTTGAAGTCATCCGAGTGGCTGTGTACGGTTGAACCGTTGTTTTTATATATCCTTTTTGCTAAAAATGACGATTTGACCATCCACGGCCACCTGACTTGCCTTCCACATACGTAAGACGATCAAAAAAGGTTATCAAATTGGTTTATATTGCTCAAACAGCTTAGAAAGAGCGTCATTTTTAGTCAAAATGGTACAATTATCGTTTTATATGAAAAGAAACGACTTCGATGTCATTGTAGTTATGATTTGAATTGAAACAAGCTCAATCTCATCAAATTTGTATTGACACAACATGGATATCATTATTTTATTTCGTGCGTTTGATACATAACGACATTGATATTGTTACGTATTAAAAGTAACGACTTCAATGTCATTGTATTATGAGTTGAATTAGAATGATATTAATGTCGTAAATATTGTATTTAAATGACTTAATTGTCTTTATGTTATTTTATGGGTTTATGTATAACGTTATTAATGTCGTTATATATTAAAAGAAACTACTTCAATGTTTTAGGAGTGACTTGGCGCTCATGCATGGTCCATGCCGATGCATGCATTTTTTAATCGAAATGACTAATCTATAATGACTTTAATATCGATATGAAAATTAGTAAAGTAGTATATATTTAGTATGAAAATGATATAAATATCTTTTTGTGTCTCAGAAATGATTTCAATATCGTTATTTTAATAGGTGCAATTTTCGTATGGGATAATACCAATACCGTTTTGTGTCTCAAGAATGATTTCAATATCATTATACGAATGAGTGCAGTTTTTCATTGGAACGACATCAATATTGTTTTGTGTCACAAGAACGAAGTCTATAGAGTTAGATGAAGCAGTAAATATATTTTGACCTAACAACCTAAATATCGTTTTATTCATCATAGAATAATATCATTATCCTGGACATGTACGATATTTAAACTTAAAAGTTATGAAGACATGAAAATATTTAAATTTCAATTACATTCGATATCCTTAATCGTCATAGTTGCAAATGCACTAGCTAGTAGCTACACAACATCCTCAAAATATTGAGTAGTCTACACAAAGAAAACGAATTATATACAATACCCTAAAACATCAACTACTCGATCCTAACAAACAAAACAAAGTAACTATAATATCAAAACATCAATAAAAATAGCAATAAACAATCTAAGGCTTGAAATCTCATGCCAACAACTCTGTAGCCAATTTCTTCCGTCATATAGGTATATGATGCAAGCGAATTTCATTTATATCCATTTTCGCTTGTAGAGATTTTATGCATTTTAGAGGGAATATTCCACAGTCAAATCTAAAAAATAGTTGTGCAGTTATATTAATTCTCAGTACTAGAATAATATAGTTCTAACAAATGTGAAGGTAGTCAACCTTACCCATTTCTTTATTGAGAAACATATTTCACATTCATAAATTTGAACTCTTCCGTGCTAATATTTTTCATCACTTGTGACCTGCAATTTTATTAACAAAGGAATAACCTCCTGTAAGGTTAGAATATAAGCTTTCAAAGCTGCCTTACGAATGTAACCTTTCAGACTATCAAACTTAAAAATTGTCCGTTCCACCAGATTGATTTGAAGTGCGAACCAATGCTAGTAAAGAACATAAAAAAATATGCATAAGCTGTATAAATCAAATTACTAGCTTTATAACCAAATGCGAAATCATCACGAAAGATTATTCTTTATTTCAGACATTACTTAATAGTTTAATAAGAGGAATTAAGTCCAATTCTAAGCACAACCTCCTATTATTATTATTATTATTATTATTATTATTATTATTATTATTATTATTATTATTATTCATAACTTAGAAGATAGAAAACATCAAATTTGTAGAGAAAGTATAATATGAATTTTAAGCCTCATTTTAGGTATATATATTACTCTCATAAAAGTTTGACACTCATGGGTAAAGTGAGCTTATATGGTGAAGTTGCCATTTTATATGCAAAACTGGAAGAAATATAAATCATATGGTGAAATCGTCATTTTTACCAAAATCGACAATAATATATCTAATGGTATTTAGAAAAATGCAAGACTTTGTACTTTAATTGCTAGAAAAGAAAAGAAAATCTAATGGCCTTTCTTAAAGCAAAAATGAGAATGTTAGTCAAGCGGTAGCCAATTCTATTATGCCATCTTTAACATTGTCTTTTACTTCCATCTCATCCCATCAAATAAGCATTACATTGCAGAGAAAGTATAATATCAATTTTAAGCATCATTTTAGGTACATATCACTCTTGTAAAAGTTTGACACTTACGGGTAAGGTGAGCTTATATGGTGAAGTTGCCATTTTATATGCAAAATTGGAAGAAATATAAATCATATGGTGAAGTCGTCATTTTTACCGAAATCGACAATAATATATTCAATGGTATTTAGCAAAATGCAAGACTTTGTACTTCAATTGCTAGAAAAAAAAAACGAAAATCTAATGGCCATACTTAAAGCAAAAATGAGAATGTCAGTCAAGTAGTGGTCAATTCTAAAGGCAGCTTGCTTGAATTAAATATTTATTAATCCATTTTCTACTACTTGTGTGGAGGACGCCAAATTAACATTTATTGAATTAAACTAAGAATATTAGTCAAGTTAGTATTTGATTTGAAGTTGGGATTTTTGTTTGTTTCTCTAGATTTTATGGTTAAGTGAGATTGGCAAGCAAGCAAACACATGGTACAACAAGGAAAGCAAAAGTTAAGGGATTTCTTATTCTCAGATATAATTTTCCTATCATATCACTGTTGAAAAATATTGGCAAATAATAGTGTCACCGTAATGTATATTTGGGCAGAGTAACGATGTTTTGATGATTTTGAATGGTCGAGGCAAGAGTTTGACTCTTTCTCCTTAAAACGATAATGCCCCGCACTGGTACCGACGATATTGCAGCACTCCTTTCCCAACTTACAACGACCTCGTCTTGTAATAGTAGTACTCCAAATTACAAGACTCGACGAACCCGTAAAGTTTAGATCTCTCCACACAAATTGGATGACTAAAATGCACGAAAAATAATTTTGGAGGACTGAATTATAAAAGCAGAAATGATGCAGGGACAATGAGATAATTTTGGGAGAGTAGAAAATCAATTCCGATTTTGGAATGAATTAAAATCGGGATATTGGGGGCCTATATATAGATATTGAAAGGTTGTGTCACAACAGACACAACCGTCGAAAAGTTGTGTCCAAAAGATACAAACAGTTTGGACAGTCAACCGCCACAACCGATTAAACATTCAACCGCCAAATTTTAGAAGCACCACGTGTCACACACAGAAAATTCGGGAAGAAAAAAATAATAACATAAAATATATTATTATTATTATTATTATTATTATTATTATTATTATTATTATTATTATTATTATTATTAAATAATAATAAAATAATATAATTCAAATGTTATTTTACCAAAAAAAAATATATCAGCTTGGCCCAAACCCACGACCCACGACTCGTGATCGTGCTGTTGGCGCGCGCGTGTGGGCTTTAGCTTAACCTACTAGCATGTAGGTTCTCTCCCCCTCAAAGATTATTGGTATCCCTGGAGTCCAAACCCAAGTCTCAAACTTGAGCTATATAAGGTGGTTTATATTCTTCTAGTTTTTCTATGTGGGATTGGTATTTTTCAATTTTCCACCTATTTTATTTCAACATCAAGTGGGCATCTTTTGGCCTTAATTTTTCATTCACCCTAAATTGATTTTGAGAAAATAAATATACCATGTTAATCTACTTATGGAATAGAAAATATTTGGCCAAAGAAATCTTACATCCGATTATCGGGGCCCACTAAATTAATTGGTCAAAAGTTGGTTAAACCAACTAATTAAAATCCCATTTTTCCAACAATCTCCCACATGAATGAAAATTAATGCAATAGACTATGCGGACCCTATAGAGAGATCAGGTGGAATGTTATCGCATCTGGATAGGTACCTTATGGGTTTGAACCTTCCATAGTAGAATACTATCGGATTTACTTGGTTAATCAGTGAACGTGGTGCCTTGAACTGTCAGCCCTTTTTGTAAACCAAGACAATAGAATCAAAACAATAACCTTCCTAACATTTTCAAGTTCTCAATGTTGTGTTCATTTTGGCTCTGAACAACTCTTGGATTTCATAAGTGCTTTAGAGAATTCAAACATTTGAAAATTCTCATAGAAGTGGCCACACTTCACACTTGTATAGGTGATCTCCTATTAAGAGTACCTGCTATACTCCACTTAGGTAGTCCAAGATATAGGAATCATTAAAAGTATAACTTAACCTAAAACTTTCTGCAGATAGCACTTCCTTATCATAGGAATGGGCAGGAGTTAACTCCGAAGTTCTTATTTAAATCTTCATAACTTAGTTGTCCCATTGAACCAAGATTTTGGGATCTCCAATCAGCAAGGTTGGGTTACCATTACAAATATTCTTATGTAGTAGGCTTTAAGCCCATTCCGCTTGATAGGCAGTATACTTGATCTCTTGGTAAGCCTTTGGTAAGCGGATCCGCAAGATTTTCTCTAGACTTTACATAATCTATGGAAATAACACTAGTTGAGATCAACTGCTTAACTGTATTATGTCTTCGACGAATATGTCGAGACTTACCATTATACATACTACTTTATGCT
This sequence comes from Olea europaea var. sylvestris, assembly GCF_002742605.1. Taxonomy (NCBI): domain Eukaryota; kingdom Viridiplantae; phylum Streptophyta; class Magnoliopsida; order Lamiales; family Oleaceae; genus Olea; species Olea europaea. The sequence goes on from NW_019259379.1 coordinate 239,780, forward strand.
ATACCATTATACAATGTATACTAATTGCAGGTACAGGCTTAGGCCAACATGGAATATCCTCTAAAAAATTTCGAAGCCATTCTGCTTCCTCTCCAGCTTTATCTAAAGCTATGAATTCAGATTCCATTGTGAATCAAGCTATACATGTTTGTTTAGAGGATTTCCAAGATACAGCCACACCACCAATGGTAAAAACATACCCACTAGTGGATTTCGAGTCTTTTGTATATGATATCCAATTAGCATCACTGTATCCTTCTAATACAGTTGGATATCTCGTATAATGTAATCCAACATTTGAGGTGTATCGTAGATATCTAAGAACCTTACCAGTACTTTCCAATGGTCATTATTTGGGTTACTTGTATATCTACTAAGTTTGTTTACTGCATATGCAATATCCGGATGAGTGAGTTTGTAATGTTCATTAGACTGCCTATTATCCGAGAATATACTAATTGAGATACGAGTTCGTCTTTATGTTTGGCCAAATGTAGACTTAAGTCTACTAGTGTTTTAATTGGACTTTCATCATACATATTAAACTTTTTAAGTACAGTCTCAATATAGTGAGATTGAGACATTACAAGTCCCTCAGATGTTTTAAGAATTTTAATTCCTAATATTACATCTGCAATACCCATATCTTTCATGTCAAAATGTTTTGTCAATATTTTCTTGGTATTTGTTATCATATCATAACTACTACCCACAATTAGCATGTCATCAATGTATAGACATACAATTACATATGCATTAGGTGTGGTTTTAATATAAATACATTTATCACATTCGTTAATCTTAAAACCATTTGACAACATAGTTTTGTCAAATTTTACATGCCATTGTTTTGGCGCTTGTTTTAGTCCATGTAATGACTTGACTAGTCTACACACCTTTTTCTCCTGTCCAGGAGCAATGAATCATTCGGGTTGTTCCATGTAAATTTCTTCTTCTAGCTCACCATTTAAGAAAGCTGTTTTGACGTCCATCTAATGGATTTTCAAATTATGCAATGCTACGATTGTAATTAATACTCTAATTGATGTTATCCTTGTCACAGGTGAGTATGTATCGAAAAAATTAAGGCCTTCCCTTTGTTTGAATCCTTTAACTACCAATCTGGCCTTGTATTTATCAACTGATCCATCAGTCTTTAATTTTCTTTTGAAAATCCATTTATAACCTAATGGTTTATTACCAGGTGGGAGATCTACCAATTCCCACGTATGATTCTGCATAATAGAATCAATTTCACTATTGATAGCCTCTTTCTAGAATGGAGTTTCTGGACTAGACATTGCTTCATTGTATGTCCTAGGTTCATTTTCTAACATATAAGTTAAAAAATCTGGACCAAAAGATGTAGATGTTTTGGTTCTTTTGCTGCATCTTGGTTCTTCATCACTTTGAGGATTACTAATTGCAGAATCATAAGTTCGTTTTTGCGGGCTTATTTCTTTCCTATCTTTACAAGGAAACTTGTCCTCAAAAAATACAGCATTCCTAGATTCAATGATAGTATTTTCATGTATATCCGGAATGTCAGACTTATATACGAGGAACCGATAAGCACTACTGTTATTAGCATATTCAATGAATATGCAATCGATGGTTTTAGGCCCTATTTTAACTTGTTTAGGCTTTGGTATTCGTACCTTAGCCAAACACCCCACACTTTTAAGTATTTGTACGAATGTTTATGACCTTTTCATACCTCATAAGGAGTTTTATTCCTACTTTTGTGTGGTACTTTATTTAGAATGTGGTTAGTTGAAAGAATTGCTTCCCTCCACAAATTTTGTGGTAAACTAGAACTAACCAACATAGCATTCATCATCTCTTTTAGAGTACGATTTTTACGTTCCGCAATACCGTTTGATTGAGGTGAATAATGAGCTGTAGTTTGATGAATAATCCCAGAATCTGAACAAAATTCATCAAACGGTGCTCCATATTCCCCACCTCTATCACTACGAATAATTTTTATTCGTTTGCTTAGTTGATTCTCAACCTCATTCTTGTACTGTTTAAATGCTTCTAAAGTCTCATCTTTACTCCTTAGCAAAAAGACATAACAATACCTTGTGCAATCATCTATAAAAGTAATAAAATACTTTTTATTTCCTCTAGTTTGCACAAACTTTAAATCACAAATATCACTGTGAATTAGTTCTAGAGGATTCGAGTTCCTTTCAACTGAATGAAACGGTGTTTTCGCTAATTTAGCCTCTACACATGTTTCGCATCGATGATTTTGATCAAAGAACATAGAAGGCAATAGATCTGAACTTACTAATCTTCGTAAAGTATTAACATTTACATGTCCTAACCTATCATGCCATAAGTTAGAAGACTCAATCAAGTAAGCAGAAGATTTATTTTTATTAATATCAAAATCACGGAGTACAGGCATTACATTCAATTTGAATAGCCCATTGGCTAAGTATCCTTTGCCTACAAACATGTCATTTTTGGTGAATACAAATTTGTCAGATTCAAATACCAGCCTAAACCCAGCTCCGGATACCAAGTTTTTGCGAATATCGGGAACATGCAGCACATCGATGAGTGTTACTTCTTTCTCTGATGTCATCTTCAGCACTACTTTACCTAGACCAATAACTTTTAATGCTGCCGAATTGCCCATGAAAAGTTGTCGTCCATTGATAGGAGTGTAAGATGAAAACATCTCCTTACCAGCACAAACGTGACGAGTAGCGCCAGTATCAACAAACCATTCTCTCGAATTATCCACCATGTTTGCTTCAAATACAACAGCCGAGAGCATTAGTTCAGCACTTTGTTAGATAGTCTTGTCTTCTTAACTCAAGTGCACTTGGTCCTTTTTGTTTTGCTTTTTCTGCCGGCAGTCCTTTGCAATATGACCAGGCTTACCGCAGTTATAGCAATCTCCTTTGAATTTCTTGGCCTTGTTCTTTTGCTTGCCATTATTCGGGTGCTTCATTTTCTTGCTAGTATTTGGCTCCACCAAATTGACTTTAGCCTCCATTTGCTGCATTCCAGACTTCTTTTCAGCATTTCGATTGTCTTCTTCAATTCTTAATCTAACAATCAAATCTTCAAGTCCCATTTCCTTGCGTTTATGTTTCAGGTAGTTCTTAAAATCTTTCCACATTGGTGGTAATTTTTCGATAATTACAACTACCTAAAATGGTTCACAGAGCTTCATGCCTTCTGCATGTATATCGTGCAAGATAAGTTGTATCTCTTGGACTTGAGTAATTACTATTTTAGAATCTACCATTTTGAAGTCCAAGAATTTGCCTACAACGAATTGCTTCAATCAGGCATCTTCTGTTTTGAACTTCTTTTCCAATGATTCCCACAGTAATTTACCTATTTTGACGGAACAGTATACGTTATATAGTATGTTGTCAAGGCAATTGAGGATGTAATTTCTGCACTAGAAGTCACTATGACTCCAAGCATCGAATGCTGCTCATTTTTGAGAATCTGTTTCCTTCTCCTCAACAGTTGGAGCATCTTCTCTCAAGATTTTGACCAGATTCAGAGTCATGAGATAGAACAACATTTTCTATTGCCATCTCTTAAAATCCACTCTCGTGAATTTTTTCGATTTCTCCCCGTGAGCATTGTTAGGGGGTACGACAAAAGTACTACTACTTGCCATTATCGTTTTAAGATTGTTAAAAAATATTGACAAATAATAGTGTCACCGTAATGTATATTTGGGCAGAGTAACGACGTTTGGATGATTTTGAAAATGGTCGAGGCAATAGTTTGACTATTTTTCCTTAAAACGATAATGTCCTGCACTGGTACTGACAGTATTGCAGCACTCGTTTCCTAAAATACAACGATATCGTCTTGTAATAGTAGTACTCCAAATTACAAGACCCGGTGAACCTGTAAAGTTTAGATCTCTCCACACAAACTGGATGACTAAAATGCACGAAAAATAATTTTCGAGGACTGAATTATAAAAATAGAAATGATGCAGGGACAATGGGATAATTTCGAGAGAGTAGAAAATCAATTCTGATTTTGGAGTATATATAGATGTTGAAAGGTTGTGTCCCAACAGACACAACCGCTGAAAAGTTGTGTCTAAAAGACACAAACAGTTTGGACAGTCAACCGCCGCAACCGATTAGACATTCAACCGTCAAATTTTAGAAGCACCACGTGTCACACACAGAAAATTCGGGAAGAAAAAAATAATAACATAAAATTATTATTATTAAATAATGATAAAATAATATAATTCAAATGTTATTTTACCAAAAAAAAATATATCAGCTTGGCCCAAGCACACGACCCGTGACCGTGCTGTCGACGCGCTCGTGTGGGCTTTGGCTTAACCTACTAGCATGTAGGTTCTCTTCCCCTCAAAGAATATTGGTACCCCTTGGAGCCCAAACCCAAGTCCCAAACTTGAGCTATATAAGTTGGTTTATATTCTTCTAGTTTTTCTACGTGGGATTGGTATTTTCCAATTTCCCATCTATTTTATTTCAACATCAAGTGGGGCATCTTTTGGCCTTAATTTCTCATTCACCGTAAATTGGTTTTGAGAAAATAAATATACCATATTAATCTACTCATGGAGTAGAACACATTTGGCCAAAGAAATCTTATATCCGATTATCGGGACCCACTAAATTAATTGGTCAAAAGTTGGTCAAACCAACTAATTAAAACCCCATTTTTCCAGCAATCACAAACGTGGATCAATAAATGTTTAATTCAAGCAAGTTGACATGGGGTAAATCACATAGTGGTGGTCGGTTTTAAAGGCAATTAAAAACCCACAAACAATATCTTGAAAAAATCTAGAGATTGACAGAAAATTGTTGTTGAATAAGGAAAATTACCATAATGAAACAACATTTTTGGGAAAAATAATAAATTCTAAGGAGCTAGAAGCTGAGAAATGTTTGAGATTAAATCATTCACACACAATCAAATCGAGTCGAAAATCAAGGAATAGAGCCCAAAAGAATTAGATGATGTTTCTAAATAAACATATGATATTACCTCCCAAATTTGGTAATGGTGCCAAAAGGTTATTAACATGTTTCCTTTTTTTGCACTCTTTCATAGTAAATTATTCTCAATTTTTATTGCAATGCCGTGTTTCATCAAGCATGTAGTTAGGTTGTTCGTCGGCTGGCGATTTGGTTGGGAAAACCCAAGATTATGGGGAAAGGAAGAAGACAGATTTGATTTGAAAATGAAGATGTAAATGCTCCTTTTCAATTTGGGTATAAATGGGTTTTGACGTGAATAAATCTCCAATTTCTTCTTCAATTTGGTTTTACAAGATAAGAATAAGGTGATCTTTTTATATTTTTAAGTACTTAAATTTCATTTTATTTTTGAGAATTTGATCAAAGTTCGTTTCAACAAAAAGATATTGAGGAGGGCGTGGGAGACATTTCAACTCATTCCCACGTAGTGATACTGATACTGTTTTAATTATGTAGAGGACAAAGCTGAAGGGCAAAACCTAAAAAGATCTCAGACCCCTTTCTAACTACCACTCAACAATCATAAAAAGTTGCAAACACTTAAATACCAGTCCACAAACACAGCCATGTACAACATGTAGGGAATCATAGTACTAGATAATCTCACGGGGGATTGATTTAAAAGGCTCAGTTAAACTAAACAACAATTTAAGAAGGCCAAGAACTAAGGTTATTAATTAAAAGACTTTAAGTTATTAAACATGGAAAATAGAATTTGTAAAAGAGTAAAATATCCTTGTATGCAAAATGTTATTATTGTCCTAATTTTCATTTCAATTTCCTTTCAACCCTAATTGAAATCCTCCTCTATGAACGACTCTCTACGGTATGCCTTCATGCTCATTTTCTTATCATCTTCTTTTAACAAAATCTATATTCCCATTTCCTTAAACATTTATTTGGTTGAAGTGAATAATAAAGTCTTGCTATATTCTTGTTGGGCATTTGGAGAAGAAGAGAGGGTATGGTAAATTTTCAATATTTGGGCCGCTTCCTTTCTCCATTACTTTGAATCATTTGTTCACGTTGTTGTATATGTGTTTGTGATGTTCATTTGTCAATAATGATTTTCGATTCATTTTATGATTAGATTGGAGCTTTAACATGGGTTACGTCCCAATTTTATTCTCATTATCCCTTATTTGTATTAATTAAAGTGAAATGTGAAGTGGTGAATGATGATTGGCTATTCTTCTCATTGTTTTCATGTGAAATATACATTTGACTTTTTTCAGTACAGAACGACATACATATCGTTTTCTGAAATCCTAAACGACATAGATATATTTTTTTGAAATCCATGACGATGCACATATCGTTATCAATACTGTATGATGTTTGAAATTTGATAAAATTTATATCTTAAATTACATGTTATGGACACCATGGACATGGTATGGATATCGATTTGTTATCCAGTTGAATATGAGCAGACAGTTGAAGGTGCATGGAAATAGAAGTATCCTGGGAATGACAAAGGGAAAACAATGCCTATTCTTGTTGCAAAAATAATTTCTTATGTGGAACAATATGATAAAATTAAAGAGGAATTGAATATCGATACGAGGCTATACAAAATGGAGATTTAATCTCTTGTCCCGATAATGTCTAAATCTTCAGCTGCACCAATCATAATTAATTGTGATAACAACGTGAAGTGGTTTATATCTATCTGTAGAGAAATTTTTCTTCGTGTAACTCTTTCGAATGAAGTTGTTGAGAATCGAGAAGATTTTTGTGATGAAAAATGTTTATTACTAATAGATGGTGGAGAACAAATTGGAAATATGAACGAGGATAAACATGATCAAACAGATAACGACGGTAACGATGACAATGGTGATGGAATATTTGTAGATTATAATGATTTTGACGTAAGTGAAGGTAGTTCCCGAAGACTAGATGACGAAGTTAATTATTCTATTGCAGGCGACAATAATTTTAAGTTACAAACTCATGAACCCTATAGTCGGAATATAGTGAATGGTAATGATATTGAATGTACTCAAATTATAACTGCAAGTGTAAGTTTACTCTGTTATGAGATATAGTAAGAATTTCGAAAAATGAAGATGTGTGAGTCAACCAGTTGTTTCCATTGAAACATGACCTAATAGCAAAATTGCAGTTGCTAGCTGTGAAGTGCCACTTTAAGTAAAAAATTAAGAAGTCAAATGAGAGCACTTATATAATTATTTATATTGATGAAAATTGCAAGTGGCACTTACGAGCAACCAAGATCATAGAAAGTCCAATTTCAGAGTTCGAAAGTACAATGGTTGTCACTCTTGCTCCATGAGTGTTCGTCTCAGAGATCAAAGGCATGATTCATATATGGTTATTGGAAACCACATAACTCCTAAGTATGAAGATGTCAACCAAGTTTACAGATCAAAGGACATTATTAATGACATTCATCGACAGTTCGGCATAACCATAAGCTATACTAAAGCGTATATGGCTAAAAAATTTGCTTGTGAACTGATTCGTGGAAACCCTGTGAGAGTTATGAGAAATTGCCAACATATTGTCATGTTTTGGAGATGCAAAATCCTGGTACACTGACATTCATTCATGCTGCTAATGATAGGCATTTCAAGTGCCTTTTTATGGCATTGGGACCAACTATACATGGATTCCTCAACTCAATGTGAAATGTAATTTCTATTGATGGTGCATTCTTGACATCGAGAATGAAATGTACTCTATTCGTAGCAACTTATCAGGATACAAATTTTCAAATATTTTCGCTCGCATGGAAAGTAGTTGATTCGAAGAATGATAAAACTTGTACTTAGTTTTTTCAGAAGTTGTGATTAATAACAGGTGATATGGACGACCTTGTGATTATATCTGAATGTGTTACAAGCACTAAAAATGAAGTTAGAGTTAGAACCAACTCGAAGGTGATAGACAACTATGAAATCACAAACATTACCATATTTTGTTCAAGTGAGATTGAACTAGCTCGATGGCCAATTTTTATCGTCGTACATATGACGGACGTATGTTGAGTGGCCATGGATGGTCGAATCGTCATATTTAAGCACAACGATATAATTGTCGATTCGAGTGTAAAGAAACGATACCAATATCGTTTAATTATTATTTCAACTGAAACAATTTCGAACTCGTCAAATTTGTAATGAGATGTCATTTCAGGAACGATTACACTACAACGATATCAATGTCGTTCTATACGAAAATAAACGATATGTGTCCAAGCCTCTTACGCACCGAAGCAGTGTGAATTTTATAGCTAAAAGACATACACATCGTTGTTGTGTTTCAGGAACAATTTCAATGTCGTTACACAAATCAGTTAAGCAATGTGTTTTTAATACCGAAATGATAAACATGTCGTTTTGTGTCTTAGGAACGATTTCAAGGTCGTTACGCAAAACAGTGGAGCAGTGAGTCTTTCATACTGAAACGATATATAAGTCATTTTGTACTTTAAGAACGATTTCAAAGTCGTTACGCAAATCAATGAAGCAGTGTGTATTTAATATTGAAATGATATACATGTCGTTTTGTGTCTCAAGAACGAATTCGAACTCGTTTTAGTATCAATTTTAACTGAAACGAATTCGAACTCTTTTCTTCGCAAATAAAACGTTACGGATGTCATGAATTTGTAATAAGCATGCTTCCAAGTAGACAGCGCGGCCACATTGCCTTAACCACTGCGGTCGCACTATTAAGCTTCAAGTGGCCACCTTGCTCTCGATAAAGGTCTATGCAACCGCATGGCCTTGACCACTATGCGGCCGCATAGTGGTCGCATATACCTTTTCTATTTATTGATAGCCCCAAGCTATTCCACTCAATTGAAGAATGACTTCCAAGTCGTTATGTATGGTCATATCGACTTCTAGGTCATTACGAAAATAAGGACAAGATTGTGCATTTTATACTGAAACGATATGGCAATGGAAGACAATGGAAAATATGTAAACTTGTACATATAAAACTCAACAATATGGCATGTATAATATGTAAACTTGAAAGTTTTAGGAGATTCCAAAATAGCAGTTACTCCAGCAAAAAAAATCAAATCACTACATAATGTTATCAAAATATGAAAAAGCAGCAAAACACAATCCACAGTTTGAAGTCCCAAGCCAACAACTGTGCAGCCAATTTCTTTCGCCATAATGGTACATAATCTGATCGAATTGTATTTATGTTTATATTCGCTTGCAGAAAATCTATGTATTTGATAGCGAAAATTTCGCAATCAGATCTAGAAAAAAGTTGTGAAATTATTGTATTAATTTCCAACACTCAAAATAATCTAGTACTCCCAATTATGAAATTAGTCATTCTTATCCATTCACTTGTTGGGGAACATCTTTCACGTTCACAAATTTGAACTTCTCTATGCTATATTTATTTTCACTCGTGACATGGGATTTTATTAGCAATGGAATAACCACCTGTAGAGATAGTAAGTAAGCTTCCAGTGCTATCCTGCGATGTGACCCTTTAGACTGTCGAACATAAAAATGGTCCATTCCTCGATGTCGATTTGAACTGCAAACCAATGGTCACAGGTACAACAAGGAATTTACAAATATCTACAGTCCTTCCAAGGTTTATCGAGCTCCAAATTAGCCTCGCTCACGTAATTAATCAAACTCTTACTATAGTTGAGCTCTTTACTCGACTGTAACTGACTATGTGCATTGACAATAAATTGATAGAAATAAGTATCCAATATGCAACAGTCTTCCTGGAATAGATTGAGAAACTTGGAAGCCCTTTCTCGTATCTGGTATAGGGCCTTGTTAATAATCTACAAAAATAAACTAATAAATTCAAACTGAATTCTTGTGCGACATTATCATAAAATCATTAAAGTTGGATTACTTATACTTCTAGTAATCCAACCATTCTCATTTAAAAGATCCATCAATTTTTTTGTTTGAACATTATAAAAGCGCAAAGGTATAATTTGGTTGTGCATATGACAAAATTAACATGAAGTTATATTTATGTAATACTGTCATTACTTTTACATGTACTTGCAATTATATGTAATAATTTACCTAGAAGATGCAGTTTTCGTCCATTTGAAAAAAGCCTCAACCTTCATGGGATCTACTTCTCAATAAGAATAGTATACATTGATGTCCAACAACTTTCTCTTCTTTGTCGGGTCCATATAGGGAGAACACCATAACCATGCTTTTTTCTTCGGATGATACCCTCGTCATTTTGATGGATCACATCCCGCCTCATCGATTTGTACACTGTCGCCTATATGTTGCAAGTACCAACAATTAGAAATCTAAAATTTGTTTCATTTGGTTATAAAGACTAAAACTGAACTTCAAATTAATTTTTACATACCTTTCCGTGGATTCATTCGCATCCATATCATACTTCTCAAGCGTCACAAAATCAGCAATACCTTTCTCTACGTCGGGATGCTCTTTCTCTAATATTGTTTCTTTTCCAACACCCTCTTCGACCATTTTTTCATTTTCTTGCTCCTCTATATCATTCTCAGATCCAACCTCGGTTTTCTTCTCTCCTACATTTTTTCCTCTAACCACCGTCTCTAACTTTGGGTCCTCCTCAAGCGCTTCTCCTTTCTTTTAGCAGCAAGCACATTTGACACATAATCAAATCCAACCTCCTTTTCCAACACACCATTCGGTTCATATTATGGTATTTAAGCTGTGCTACTCGTGGCACTATCAAATGCACTAGTTGCTGAATAGAACCGACCTGCCATAGACTATTCTACCAACTTGTCAACATTTTTCTCCACCCGATCAAGTCAAGTCGATATGACTGCTTGAAGCATTCCCTCAAGTTTTTTCCATTTCCATTCTCAATAAATCCGCTATGTTAATCTCAAAACAGACCTATGGAGGTTGAGCTGTTCTCGAAGACTCTTAGTGGTATGCATTATGTGGCTCGGCATCATGCTCAGCCTCATCTCCTTCAAAATGGTGTAAACCACCCTCATCTTCTTCCGCGATCGGTGTTAAATCTTTCCAATAGACCTTATCGAGTTCGGCTTCAGTGGGAATCAATGTAGAATTAACGTCCCACTACAAATATTAAGTCCCTGTTTGCTTCCCATTATTTGGCCATTAAAGTAAAAAATATGACCGTTATCCATCACATCAAACCATCATATTTGAATTTCTATCTCTTGTGTGGAACTGTAACGACTATATTTTTCATTCTTATTCTTACATTAATGGAAAACAAACAGGGCTAAATCTGCAAATCATTAGTCATCCAGTAAGCTAATTCCATAATTTGCCCTCTTTAAACTTTAAAAAAAAAAAAGTAAATTTACCTCTTTCAATTTCAACACAATATCAATAACGACAGACGCTAACCTTTTCAACATTTTCCAAGCAACCATTCTTGGGATATCTGGATATTTTGTAACAAACTTTATTCCCAAAGTTGGAATTGTTCGAATACCCAAATCTATTATAAAACAAACATTACTATCTCATGACACAAATTTATATATAAAAAATATTACAAGTTAAGTGTATTGTTTGTTCGTACCATTATAGAGAAGGGAAAGCCATGCAACGAATACCGACAATGTGACTCTCCTGCGACATCGTAACTTTTCAATTTACCTCATATTTCATGTCTGAATACATTCATGGTATATTCAAATTAAATCTTCCCCCCCCCCCCTCACGGACACCTATCAAACCTGTCCAAATCATCTACCAAGTCCAGCCACCATAAATCGATGTAGGTGCTTTCCTCCGTGGCCCACAAGACGTATGCCAATATTACAATCAATCCCAACTTATACTCATCGCTTTTTCTTTTCATGCAATATATAAATGCATTGTAGACATCTCCCTTTGTTAATAGTTCTTCAACCATATTTTTTGTTAAAAGATTTAATTTATGTTGTCCATCTGTTGTTCTAACATCTATGGTTTTTTTTTTTTTTTTTTTACGATATTCATTTATTACTATTCTTTCTCTTTTCTAAATTTTATCTAAGACTTCTCATTTCCCTATTTTTAAATCTAAAGATAATTTTTGTAATTTTCTAAATTTATTGTTATCAAATGTAATTTTTAATCCATATCCTTCTATTCCTTCATATTCTTGTATATTTATATTATTACTTTCTATTTCTTCTATTTCCTTATTCAGATTCTGATTCATCATCCTCTATTTCGCTTATATAAACTTCTTGATTATTACTTATCAAAATAAACTTCTTGATTATAATATTCGTCAATATCTGATATTTCACTTAATTCTTGTTTTGTTTCCAAATATTCTTTTTGTAATGTTTTAACTTTCTTTTTATCACAATCAGGGCTTATATGACCTATTTCTCCACAATTCCAACATTTACATTGCCTTTTATTTTTTTTTATAACTTTTATTTTTCTGTTGACCATATGGGATATTTTTTTTATAATATTTCCTTCTAGGTTTTATATATTTTTTATTAAAATTTCTAAAATTTTTAAATTTTTTATTTTTATATTTTCTTTTATTAACTCTTTTTTAGGATTACATCCAAATTGTATAGGATTTTTCATATCTTCACAACATATTCTAATTAGTTTTCCTGATTTTTTCATTAATTGTCTTTGTTGACATATATATGCAAGTCTTTCAAATAAAATTTTTATTCTTGATCCTTGGTATTCCAATATTATCTCTAACATATTTTTCAAATTCTATTTTAAAATATATTCCCCATGAACCTGGTAATTTATTATAATACATATCTTGGTATACTTCTTAGTTCTCATTACTATAAAATTGAACATAATGATAATTTATAAATTCACAAATATATTCTTTAATTTTATACATATAACATATTGTTAAATTTATTAGTTTAATTCTAACATTATCTTTTTCTTTTATTTCTTCTCTTTCAGCATTTCTTATCCAAATTTCTTCTAAAAATTCATTTGAAATATATTCTACTAACTTTTCTATACCTTGTTTATGTGATTTTATTATTTCTATTTTTACATTTTTTTTATTAATATTTTTGTATTATTACTTATTCATTATCACCGATGTCTAACATCTCTTTCAAAGGATGCTATTAAGAAATCTATTATTCTTTCAGTAATTTCCCATGTGTCATATTTATTATATAAAAAAAATAATGTCATTAAATCTGCCCGAGTTAATAAAGCTTTTTTAGTATCTATTTTACAATTTAAATTCAATTTTATTCCTCCATGATTAATAGGTTTATCATAATTATCATTTAATTCAAACATGTCTCTATATTTATTTCCCTTAGTTGGATGTCTATTTCTTACTTTATCATAAAATTGTCTATATGGTTTATTATATATAGGTGCATAACTTTCATCTAAATTTTGTAATTCTTGTTTAGAAGTTCCTATTGGATTAGGTCCTCCTCCAGTATTCATTAAAACTTGGTATTCATTTATATTACTTAAACTTAATTGATCAAAATTTTCTATAAGTAAGTCTAATTCCTCATTCATCTTTATCATTTTTCTTCTACTTTTAACTTTCTTAATATTTTTTTCTCTAGATTCTTCTTCTTCTAGTTCTTCTTCTAATAATGTTGGTAACATATTTTTCTTAAATTCATCGTCCATACTTCATGTTTCTATTATTATACTCTTTCTCAATATATTTCTTATCTATTCGAGTCATTTCTTTTTCTATTAATTTTTTTTATCTATTTTCTTTTTTTATTTTTATTATTTTCTTTTATTTCTCTAATTTCAATTTTTAATATATTTATATCATTTCTTGTTTCCCTTACTTCATTTCTTAAATCTTGTATATCATTTATTAACATTTTTATTAATGATTTTAATTCTCCTATATATTCATTTATTGACATATTAAATTCATCTTCCTAACGTATAAGTTAATTTACATCTTTTATCTTCTTTATTATCTATTATTTTTCCAAATCTTCTATTGGCTATATCTGGATCTATTAATTCTTCTTTTACTATACTGAAATATTTAGTCTCAAATCTTAATCTTTCAAATTTTAATTTTATTAATTGTCATTTATTTGATACTCTTATTTCTTTTTATTATTAACATTGTATCTAGTATTTTTCTTGTATTTTTTCCATTTTTATAATTAATTTATTTAATTTTAAATTTGTATTATTATTTACACTTATACTTCTATTTGTAATATAAATTAATTTCTTCATCTTTATATATATTAATAATTTTTTCATATGTATATATCTCCTTTATTGTTTCTATTATTAATTTTTCTAATATTTTTTTTATTTCTCTGGATAATTCTTTTACTATTGTCAATGTCATTATTTTTAATTTATTAGAAATACGTTTTAAAAATATATAACTTCCTTTTTCTTCTTCTAATTTATAATAATTATCTATTTCTCTTATTTTAATTTTCATGATCTCTATGGCTCTGATAATGGAGGAGGCTACTTAAAGCAAACAAAAATCAAATAAATCAAATAAAAATATATATATTAAAATTCAAGTAATATTTAATTTTAATGACTAAATTAGAAAATTTCTATAGTATAATGACTTGTTATGTAATATCTAAATAAAAGGTATTTTAAGTATGTAAAGTGACCAAATGTCATTTTAGAAAAACGGCTTTTTTTTTATAGGCTATTTTCATGTATTTCCCCCTGGATAATCAGCTTCCACTTTAGAGATTGCCAGTATCAGTTCCAACTGACCAATCGTCAATCGACCCGAACGTGCTAACTGGAGGTAGGTTTGACCTTACTGAGAACATTCCTTTTTCACTTGACAGTTGACAATTGAGATCTAGCCAAAAAAATATAGTCGTAATAATTGTCGAACTTTCTGAGAGGTACAGTTTCCTCTGCTTTACACGTTTCCAAGGGGCATTTATTTAAAGTGTGAGCAGCTCGTAAGTGTTGGCATTTTCTTTAATTTGTCACATCTATTTCAGCTGTTAAGGGCCTGAGAATGAAATACGTTCTCCACTTTCAATTTTTTATTTTTTCATTTTTGGGTTTGTTGCTGGGGTTTTGGGTGGGGATGGGCGTGGGGGGGGGGCTGCTTTGGAGTATTTCTGGTGTTCTTGACCTTTCTTTTTCTGGGAGGGGATTATGGTGGCTCCCCTTTTCCCGCCTATATATATAGAATATTTTAAGAGGTGATCATCTATCTTAGTAGCACGGTCGAGGCTTTAAACCATAGATAACAACCTGGAAATGTGTCATGGATTTTGGAGCTAGGAAATGATTTGTGTTCTTGGTGGTGGAAGGGTGATTGTTTGGGTTGGTGGTGGGGGTGGTTGGCACACAGATCAGGAAAGTGCGCATACCATTATACAATCTCTGTCGCTCTCTTTTTTATTCCACTCTCTTTTGGTCATCTTCACTGGTAACCTTTACTATTTCTTGAAATGCGACAGATCAGGAAAATGCATGTACAATTATATTCTATTCTTTTTGAATCCTCTATTATTTCTTGAAAGTTCATATAGATGGCCGCACGGACATTTGTTTCGTAATGCATTGTGAAAATTAGTAATTTTTTCTTCTCAATCCCAGGTTCAGTTTACAACAATATGATTACTCGATATTCTACCCAGTCTCAGCTTATGAATTCCAGTTCCCGCAGCCAGTTTGATACCACCTCTTTTACTCAGCCTGACCAGCAGGTTAACTTATCATATGATGATAGGATTGGGGTTGCTCTTGGTCCACCTCTGTCACCATCATTCCAAGCGGGAATCTCTTCTATTCAGCAAGCGAATCTTATTCCTTCTGAGGACTGGTCCCATAATCGGGTGAAGGGTGTTGATGACTTCTTATCTGAAATGCTTGGAAATGATGATATGCAGCACTTGCTTCGGCCTTTCAGCATGGGATGTCACGACAATATGATTACTCGATATTCAAACCAGTCTCAGCTTATGAATTCCAGTTCCCACACCCAGTTTGATACCACCTCTTTTACTCAGCCTGACCAGCAGGTTAACCTATCATATGATGATAGGTTTGGGGTTGCCCTCGGTCCACCTCTGTCATCATCATTCCAAGTGGGAAACTCGTCTATTCAGCAAGCGAATCTTAATCCTTTTGAGGACTGGTCCCATAATCGGGTGGAGGGTGTTGATGACTTCTTATCAGAGGAGGAAAATTGCATCAGAAGTCACAAAATGCTTGAAAAAGAAGATATGCAGATGTTGCTTCGGCTTTTCTGCTTGGGAGGTCACGCCTCCATTAATGAGATGGGTTGGCCAAAAATTAAGGCTGAAATGAGAGGGGTTATCAGGAAAAAGGCAGCTGAGAGGAGGGCATAGATGTGGAGTTGGAAGACGAATAGAATTTGCTCTGGTGATGGAGTTTGGCGTTGAATCTTAACCATCAACTGGATCTGACAATTGCTGAAACTCTTCTTCAGACCAAGTAGATTCACTAGGTTTCAGGACTCCACATTTTCCGAGCTTTGAAAACCTCTGTTGTTTCGTTTATTTGAAATTACAACGAATCTCCTGTACGGTCATATGTACAGTATGTTGTTCGCTTTTATAACTTTCTGTTTAATTAAGTATTTTCATCAGATTATGATTTCAATGTTAAAATTTCTGCAAATGATTGCTAATATACATTATGTACGTGTTCATTTCAGTTGCATTGTGATTTCCAAATTCTTTATTTATAGCTTCTATCTCCTTGGGTCGTTCATAGACTTTACCCTTTTAGCCCGTGATGAAGTACATGGAATCTACACGTTTGCCTGAATAAACGTTAGAATTATATTTTGGAGAAGTTTTCTCAAAACAATAATTGCATTATCTAACATGGCTGTTAACCTTAGGAGCAGTTGCAGATATCATTACGCATTCTTTGCTTAGTCAAGGATTAAAATATCTATCGCATAGTTTCGTGAGACATTAGTGTTGATTGATGATAGATAGTATTATAAGAGATGATCTCATGTTCCTAGATAACTATCGCTCATTGTTAACGTGGCGTTGTCACGTCCACAAATCAAACTTTTTTCTTTTGACCGCTGACGTCGCGTCATCACAGTAGTAGGTGAGCATTACAACTTTTGTCCATCGTAAATAGGAGATCATTTCTATTATTATTATACTAGAGAAATGAATTATAGTCATGGTTTTTGCCTGCAACATGAATGACGTTTAGTGTTGTATAATTTATAAGAAATATAAATGGAATCTCATATTTGCCAATACACAAGATAGTGATAAATGAACATTCCTATGCTGGTTCAAAGCTGGAATCTCACATTTTTCGATATATAAGATAGTGATAAATGAACATTCCTATACTGGTTCAAAGCCAGTCAGTAGGTACCGAAAAGGTGAAATCGAAGAATTCTATTAAACAGAAAAGTAGGGAGCCACGGTATATATGCCTATATGATGCCAAAAAACTTTTTATATTAACAAAAACGAATTGAAAATTTTTATGTACCCTCTGCAGGGTTTATCATTGTGCGATGTTGATAATACACTCTGGTGGGAAGCCTTGTGGGAAGCGTTTTGCATTCGAGCAGTAATTGTAGATCATATAATATTTCTACACCCATTTCAGTCTTTCTTGTCCTGTGGTATCCAATTCTTCATTTAGCCATGCAGGGTTGGATGTTGGAGGTAGAGAGTTGGAACTGCAAGCTGACGACCGTGAGGACCAAATACAGGCATTTGCATTCTAATTCCTAGAGGAGGCAGTAAATGGAGCCTGACTCTAGTTTGTTTTCACAAGCCCGCCTCTAGTTGTCCAGTCGTCCCCGTTCCACAGGCTAGAATATATCCTCATCGCTTGCCTATTCGGGTATGGAACTCCAATGGACTCAGAGTTCTCGAATTCCCTGATGGGAGTGCCATCCACAGAAAATATGAAATTGAGGAAACATTCAGTAAGTAAAAAGTTATGATAAAACTTGCTCTGGCTTGATTTAGATTTCAGGATACTGAATATTGCATTCACATGATCCTTTCTGGGTTCCATAGTATGGAATACGTGTGAAAATCTGCAATTGGGTCGAACCAAAGGTAGAATTGCCACTCTCTGTAGCCTTTTCCTTGACTGAAGACGTTAGTGTGAAGAATATATGGGTCACCACTTAGGTTCCCTAAGAACTCGAAGTCTATCTCATTATGTGTCGATCCTTGCGAAGATAACTACAATAAGTACGGTCAAAATTTAACTACTAATGACCAAAGCCCAGAAATGCGGGCAGGGGAAGTGAAAAACTTATATAGTAGGCGGTGACAGTGCCGACTGAGTGTCCAAGTACAAGTTTAAGCTGCATATCAATTTTTCCAAACAGAAATTCATTCTTGGATTGGAATCCAAAGCCAGAAGCTTTGTCCAATGAGAGCGTGAGAAGATCACCATTATCGAGTGTTTTAGCCTGACCATCTCCCCATGTTATGTCAAAATCTTGTAGAAGTTACCTGCGGAGACATCATTAATTGCTAGAATAGATATTGATATAGTCACTTTTGGCAACCTCTCGAGGTGATTTCCCCAAGGACTCACAAGGTCTTGCTCATCACATATTGGGGCACATAATCCTCGCGGTAATATACCAGAGGAGTGGCAATTTGCATCCTCGTAATCTGATCGGTAGTGTCCTCGGGCATTCTTTTGATATATGGGGTTCATGAGTTCTTGAGTTATTCTCTTCATACCGAACCCCCCTTTTGTCAAGCCCATAAGAAGTCCAACCTTCTAAGGACTCTAATATGATTCAAACACCTCAACTCAGGACTCCTACATCCACGGGAACTCTATGTCAACAATAGCATCATTGGTCATGCAATTATATTACAAATAAAATACTCCTCTCAAGTAGGACCCTATTGGATGAGAATATCCAACTAATTCAATCCTACTAAGAGTACACTACCTACCTCTATAAATACATGACCCAGGTCCATTATTTAGGTACGCCTTTACATACAATTTCAGCATATATCCTCATATATATTCTCCTTCTAACTTAAGCATCGGAGGGGCGACGAGGACACACCTCGTTGCCTTTGTTGCAGGTACCGGAATGCCTTGTTCGTACTCTTTCTTAGTCCTCATGCCAGGGAGATCTACCAGGTATGATTTTTGGTAGCATCAATGACGCCTTCTGTGGGAATTACTACCAAAAGCCATGGTGAATACACAATTAGGTCTTCCTTCAGGAAGCTCATCCATTCTAAACATCCTCCTGCTGAAGATCCTCCAACTCCTCAAAAAAAATTAACAGAAATACCAATACTCCCAACCAACAGTTGTTACCACTAGAGCATTCAAGGAACATCGTCAACAACTTATTAGCTTGAATCAACTGCTAAACCTAAGCACCACCGACCCCAACACCAGAAAGCAAATTCATGGCTGATGCTCAAACTCGAGGTTTCGTTCTTAGTGTTCATGTTGTTGGGACCTTAGGCATAGAGTCCACACCCACGACCTCGAGGTTGGTCACTTGAACATTGTGGAAGGCTAGTCCACGTGGAAGTACTAGTAGAGCTTAGGCTCAAGCCTAACAGAAAAGCTGCTAGTGGAATGACCACAACTTAAAGCTTTATTGCAAATAGCTATCCCTGCCCTCGGGTATGTAAATTGCTTAATTTGTGTCCTTTTGGCCTTGCGTGCCCTTAAGCAATTTATTTTTATAATTCATGCCAAGTTGTCCTTGAGCACTTACTTTATTATGATATAGCAATTTGCTTTTAACTATTGCTTCATCTTGTAGACATACATTTAGTATCAAAAGCCTTGTCACGCACAGGCACCAAAGCACTGTCACGAGCAAGCACCATCAAAAGCCACGAGCAAGCATCAAAGCCACGGGCAGGCACCGAAGGCCTGTCATGAGCAGGCACTAAAACCTTGTCCCACGCAAGCACTTAAAGCCTTGCTCATCGCAAGCACTCTAAGTCTTGCCCTGCTCAGGGACTCTAAGCCCTGCCCCCAGTGCAAGTACCTCAAAGTCTTGTCCCGAGCAAGCACTCCAGCCTTGACCCACGCACCCATGCAAGCACATCAAAATCTTGCCCTGAGCAAGAATGGCAAGCCTTACCCCGTGCAGGTATTCTAAGCCTTACCACGGGTAAGCACATCCAGGTCCCACAATGCCTCAAGTAAAAAACCCGACTACGAGTCTATCCCGAGCTTGTCAGGCTCAACCTATTCTCAAATCCATGGGAATAGAGCTCAGCATATCATTTCACGTTGGGCTTGGGGCCCTGTCCTCGAGCTCAATAAAATGTCAAATCTCTGCCACTACAGCTCTGGATAACTGTGTCACGTCAAGCTCGAGGACCTGTCCTTGAGCTCAATCCAATGCCAAATCCCAGCCATAAAGCTCGGGATAATTGTGTCACGTTGAGCTCAGGGGCCTATCCTCGAGCTCAATCCATTTTCAAATCCTAACCACAAGAGCTCGAGATAAGTCTCTCACATTGGCTCGAGACTGTCCTTAAGCTCAATACACTGTCTAATCCCAGACACAAGGGCTCGGGATAATTATCGTACATTGAGTTTTGGCTGTCTCCTATATGAACCATTGTCTATTCGTTGAGCTCATTCTTTTCAAAAATTTTAAACGGAGCTCGAGGTCGAGCTCCTTCTTTTCCACTTCTATACATGGAAGGGGTCAAGCCCTTACTTTAAAATTTTTCAACAAAGCTCCAAGTTGAGCTCCTTCAATTCATATCTTGGAAAGCTCAGGTCGAGCTCCTTCATTTTAAATTTTGGTAAAGCTCGAGGTCGAGTTCATTCTTGCCGAAATCCTTTACAAGGTAGGGATCAAGCCCTTTCTTTCAAAATTTATTAACAAGCTCAAGGTCGAGCTACCTTCTTTCAAAATTTTCAACAAGGTAGGGACCAAGCCCTTCCTCCCAAAATTTATGAGCTCGAGATCGAGCTCTCCTCTTCCAAAATTTTTGACGAGGTCGGGGTCTAAATCTCTCCAAATTTTTTAATGAGCTCGAGGTCGGGATCCTTCTTTTCAAATTTTTAAATAAGGCCCGTGCACAATGTTCTTTCAAAATTTTAACAATGTTGGGGTCGAGCCCCTTCGCTTCAAATTTTTAATAAGGTTGGGACGAGCACATTCAAATTAAAAAAAAAAAAGTTTGATATCGAGCTCATTCCTTTCCGATTTTTCAAAGTGGTTGAAACTTAATATCCTAGATCTATGTGCTCGAGTGCCTATCAACTCGTCATCAGCATGCCAACATCTAGGCATGAGCATGACCACTCCTTGGCTGAGCTCGCTAACTCCTTGGCATGAGCTCGCCAACTCTTTATCATGACCATGCCTAGTCCTTGGCATCAACATGCCAACCTTTAGGCATGAGCATGACCATTCCTTAGCATGAGCTTGCCAACTCTTTAGCATGATCATGCCTAATCCTTGTCATCAACATGCCAACCTCTAGGTATAAGAATGACCACTCATTTACATGAGCTTGCTAACTCCTTGGCATGAGCTCACCAACTCTTTAGCATGACCATCCCTAATCCTTGGCATCAACATGCCAACCTCTAGGCATGAGCATGACCATTCCTTGGCATGAGCTCACCAACTCTTTAGCATGATCCTGCCTAATCCTTGGCATCAACATGCTAACTTATTGGCATGAACTCCCCAACCTCTAGGCTTTGGCACACCTATACCTAGGCATAAGCTCGCCAACTCTTTAGCATGATCATGCTTAATCCTTAACATCAGCATGCCAACTTTTAGGCATGAGCATGACCACTTCTTAGCATGAGCTCCCCAACCTCTAGGCTTTGGCACGCCTATATCTTAGCATGAGCTTGCCAACCTCTAGGCATGAGCATGCCCTTATCTTGGCATGAGCTCGCCTATCTCTTGGCATGAGCATACCCATCACCCGACATGGTTGTGCATCTCATCCTAGAAACTTGTATATCGCACAAGCTTCTGACATGGAAGCACGGGGGCCAGTGATGTAGTCACTTTTGGCAACCTCCTGAGGTGATTCTCCCAAGGACTTACAGGGTCTTGCTCATTACATATTGGGTCAGATAGTCCTTGAGGTAATACACCCGTGGGGTGGCAATTTGCATCCTCGTGATATGATCGATAGTGTCCTCGGGCATCCTTTTGATATACGGGGTTCATGAGTCATCGAGCTATTTTCTTAATACCGAACCCCCCCTTTTGTCAAGCCCATAAAAAGTCATACCTTCTAAGGACTTTAATATGATTCAAAGACCTCAACTCAGGACTCATATGTCCACAGGAACTCTATGTCAACAATAGCATCATTAGTCATGTAATTATATCACAAATAAAATACTCCTCTAAAATAGGACTCTATTGGATAAGAACATCCAACTGATTCAATCCTATTAGGAGTACACTACCTACCTCAATAAATACATGACCCAAGTCCATTATTCAAGTACGCTTTTACATACAATTTTAGCATATATCCTCATATATTTTCCCCTTCTAACTTAAGCATCGGAGGGGCAATGAAGATACATTTCACTGCCTTTGTTGCAGGTACCAGAAGGCCTCGTTCATGCCCTTTCTCAGTCCTCATACTCGGGAGATCTACCAGGTACGATTTTTAGTAGCCTCAAATATCATAAGCGTTAATAAGGAAAAATAAGAAACCATTGCTGCTTTAATGGTTTGTATATGTATTTAGTTCAATTTATATAGGAGGTAGGGTGGGGGAAATGGAAGAGGAAGGTATAGCATATTAATTGGTTTATATTATTCGGTTTTGAAGGGCGGATTCAATACAACGTTAAATGCTAGGTTGCTGTCACCATTTTATTGGTATTGTAAGAGTATTTTCAAAAGACTCCCTATTTATAAAGAATATATTTATGCATAATAGAGAGTATTTTTAAATTTAGAAAGTAATTTTTTCATACACTCTAACAAGCTCTCTATTTTTATTCTTTATTTTTTTTTCAAATGAACATTTAATAATTTCTTCACATATTTTATTTAAATATAATATTTTTATATATATTAATGACCAATCAATTCAAATTGTAAAGTATTGAAATTTGTAATTTATTAAATGCAATTACTGTACATGAACAGGGACTGAATTTGACTCTCTAAATTTGGAGTCACACACTCTCTACTTTAAAAAGTTAAAATAGAGAATATTTTGGAAGTTATTTTAAGTATTTTCTTTTTAAAATAGAGCGTATTTTGTATTTAAAGAGTCTCTTGGAGATGCCTTAAGCCGGTTAAAATTCATTTTTCTTTAATTGGAGTTTTTAATGAGTTGTTGGACTAAATGCAGTTGACCGGTACATGAAAATTAGTAGTTGTGTAGGTATTAAAAATCTAGTTACTTAGCCCCCGTTTGACCCCAATTAAGCCCATATTTGTCATCTATTTTCTCTCATTTTTTTTCATTATTTTTTCTACAGTACTCATTTTTCACTACACATTCTTCATTAAAATAATATTACACGTAAATCAAAAAAAATTCTTTTTTAACAACACATTTCAACATCAATCATTATTCCATAATACATTCCTCCCAATTAATGGGTGACAAACACATCCTAAATTACATTTAGTTTTTCTCTCTCATACTTTCAACAACACAATTTTCTATAAAATAATATTTCACGTAAATCGAAATTTTTTCTTTTTTTTTTTAACCATTCATTTTTCAAAAAAATACTACTCCACCCATTTTTATTTTTTAAAAAGCGGGGGGGGGGGGGGCAAACGGGGGCTTTATTTTTTTTTTTTGATTTTATGANNNACGAGATCTTAATTTTTTATTTTAGATCTGATGATTATTTAATGGAGCCCAGAGGAAGAATTCGTGTAATGATCGGATACGGTTTAGTCCCCATTTGATACTTTGAGGGGCAAAAGAAGATTAACTGTCTTGGACACAGAATCTTGGATTAAATCCATTTTCTCTATCAAAGCCATAGTGAAAGTTCTTTTAAAACTCATTTTTAACCACATTTTTCTAATAAAGTAATTTTGTTTGAAGACCCGTAAATTTTTCCTACTTTTTTAACGATACATTTTCCAAAAAAAAAAAAGGAACAGTTTTCACAAAATCTACTCTAAAGAATCTTCATGCCGTTAGTCTATTCTGTATATAGGATCACGATTCACAATAAGCAAGATTTGCAAAATTTTTGAAACACAATAATGAACCATTTTATTAGAATATAATGACTAGATTGTTAAATTATTTAACATATTCAAATGTTCAAATTATTTAAACTATGAAGTTATTATTTTATTTTATAAAACCTTATTTAATGTCCAATTTTACTTTTCGTCTAAATATAGCATTTACATATCCTATACGTTTCTTGGTTTCGTGCTACCTTAATAAGTGAAAATTAGTTCGTTTTGTCCAAAAACATGTTCGGAAAAAAAAAATGAAGAAAAAGACGAAGTAACTTATAAGTAGCAAAATCAAACAAATTCTGTGTCTACTACTTTCAAAACAAATTCTCTCTATAAGTCATTCTATTTTTAGTAAGTAGGTGCAAAATATTTTGGTTAGCTCCGTGAATATCTGTGTGACAACCCAAGATGCACGGATAACCATGGAGCTAGTGGCAAAAGGTATGGCTGTAGTTGGTTTATCCAACAGAAAGAAAAGTGCAGACCAACACAATTAGCATCCTCAAAAAGTTTAAGGTATGACAATTATAGTAATTAAAAAACAATGCAGCACATTTTCATCTTCTATATTAAAGAAATTCAATCGTTATGCCACCAAGAAATTCCAACCAGTCTCGATCCAAGTCATTCATCCCTTATTTGGCTTTCATCATCTTTTCTGCCATCTTTGTTTTCAAGGTTTTCCTCTAAATTTTAGATTAATATTTTCCTCTTCATGCTGTATATATACGTATTTGTGCGTGCACACGCGCGTTGTATATTTTCTTACAAGTAGGATTTTTTTTGCACGTTGCAGGTCGACGTTATTATTTCTCAAACCATCTCTTCGGCTCGCCGTAACGTAGAAATTGCTACTAGGTATTTTCTATGCAATTACGGTCGTTGAATCTAATGTCCTAGACATACTTTTATTCTTTTTATCATGTGCATATTGGTCATATGACTCATATCAGAGATTCTTAACTTCATTTTTATGGTAGTGCTCCAAATGTTGTCATCGGAAATGGTACATTTCACCGTCACTTTATTGTCTCCTGGGGCGAGAGTCGTGCTCGGATACTCGAGGACGGTGAGTTACTTGAGCTCTCACTCGACAAATTCTCAGGATCAGGCTTCGAGTCAAAGAAAGAATTCTTATTTGGAAAGATTGACATGCAAATAAAGCTTGTTCCTGGCGACTCGGCTGGAACTGTCACAACTTACTACGTAAGAAACACTAACTTTAATGTCTTGAAACGCACTTGTCTAATCCTTAAATTTGGAGATCTAAGGATGAATCCTTTAGACGTGTATCTAATGTTCGAGTTTTGTCAGTTGTCATCCGAAGGTGATCACCATGACGAGATAGATTTCGAGTTTCTCGGCAATTCAAGTGGGAATCCGTACACGCTTCACACCAATGTGTTTAGCCAAGGAAAGGGTGAAAGAGAACAGCAATTCTTTCTATGGTTTGATCCAACTGAAGATTTCCACACATATACCATTCTTTGGAACCCTAGATGCATCCTGTGAGTACTACTTTTTTGTCCATCAAATTCACTAACATGAAAACGTGACATGGCTAATCGGAAAACTAACATCTACGTTAATCATTAGTTTTATGTGTACTGCAATATATTGCAAAATAAGTTAGACGGCTAGAGGGAAACATTTATTTATATAATTCGATGACTTATACTACGAAAGAACTTAGTGTTCTAATTAAATTCTAACTTCTTTTTTTTCGTTAATCATAAGCTTCTACGTCGACGGCATTCCAATTAGAGAATTCAAAAACTTAGAAAGACGACGAGTTCCATTCCCAAAAGATCAACCTATGAGAATCTACTCAAGTTTATGGGATGCAGAAGAATGGGCTACGCAGCATGGTCTGGTTAAAACGAACTGGACTTTGGCACCTTTTACTGCTGGATACAGAAATTTTTCTGCAGAAGCTTGCGTTTGGTCATACAAAACTAAATCTTCTGCTTGTAATTCTAATGACTTTAAGTCAAAAAGATGGCTAAAAACGGGGTTGGATTCAAGAAGCCGTGCAGAAATGAAAAGATTGCAGAAGAAGCATATGGTATATGATTATTGTAAGGATAAATGGAGATTTCCCAAGGGTCCTGGAAGAGAATGCAAATTTCAGTAGACATGGACTCGATATAGATTCATTTATCCTGACAATTTTCCATTAATTACCATTAATTGGTAACAATTTTCTTCAATTTTTGATTGGTAGCTAGCTAGA
Organism: Olea europaea var. sylvestris; assembly: GCF_002742605.1. NCBI lineage: Eukaryota > Viridiplantae > Streptophyta > Magnoliopsida > Lamiales > Oleaceae > Olea > Olea europaea. Next base: position 266,165 of record NW_019259379.1, read on the forward strand.
CATTTGTTTTGTATATGTAACTCTTTCGAAATTCATTTCTTTTCAATGAAAGTCCTCTTATTGAAAGTTTGCATAGTCAATTAATTTTCATTATATTATTCGAAATTTTTACACATGTACAATTTTGATAAATAGTTGATAGTTCGATTTGAATTCAATTATTGAAATATGTGAAGACGAAAATGGAAGTTACTAGATTGATGCGAATATAATTACTGGTTGTTCCAAGAGCCAATAGAAGTTCCTAGAGTGTCCCATAGTAGTCACCAATATGTACTAGTGCTTTTCTTCATCATTAAAAACATTTTACCTACTAAAACCGCGTGCCAAATTTCACTTTCTGTTCCAAAGTCAAAACTATTAGGGTCCTTGTGATTGTAAAAATGAATTGAATTACCTAGAAAATAAATTTCAGAGAATTGAATTATCTAGAATTATTTTCCTGAAAATTGTAAATTATTGTGTTTTATTGGTATAATTTTCCACGTGGAAAACGTTAAAATAAAAGTGTTTTTTGGTATTCGTTTGATTTTATTTTACATGAAAATTATCAATTAAAGGGATAAATTTTACTGGTATTGGAGATTAACTTTGTTTCCATTGCCAACAAAAAAAATCAAGAAAATCATCTATCTTTTGGTGTTCGTTTAGTTTTATTTCAGATGGAAATTGTCATTTAAAAAGAAATATTTTTTTTAAATAATTCTTAGAATTTGTTTTCATTGCCAACAAATAAAAAAAATGCTACAGTAGGTAGGAAAACCAATCTCCATCAATTAAAAACCAAGAAAATTCCAAACTTCAAGACAACCTAGAATTCGAATTCCATGAGAAAAAAAATTGTATCAAGCACCTCAAGTTGGAAAATTTAATTCCAATTCCACCTTTCAATTCCATTTCCACCCCCATCAAACACACCCTTATGGTCTGATTATAAGAATGAAATTTGGGTGAAAAGAAAACGAATTTCAGAGTATTAAATTGTTTAGAATTTATTTTAATGGAAATTGTTAATTAAATGTGTTTTATTGGTATAATTTTTATCTGAAAAATATTGAAATTTTGGATCTTTTAATGTCCGTTTGACTTTATTTTTCATAAAAAGAAAGCAAGCTAGAAAATCCAATTCCCACCAAAACCATGGGAATTGGTTTCCACAATCCTAAGGAATATGGGTCACGTGAGGGTGAGGGGGGGAAAACAAATTTCTGGGAAAATCTAAGCAATCAAACGACGAATAAGTTGGAAAATTTTCCATGGAAAACCCACTGAATTAAACAAGCCCTTAGTAGCAAATGAATTTGTTATCATCATAGACATTTGGATATTCAATTTCACAGGCTTGATCGCTCATCCATAGTCGACAGGATAAACTTTGCCTATTGGTTGTCACATCAGCGGGTCAAGCCGCTTATTTTGATAAAAAAAAATAATAATAAAGAAAAAGATTTGACCCACCGACATCGTAATTCCACTTCAACGGATGGACAACATAAGTCTACTGTAAACATGGGACCAATTCTATTCAATTTGAATACCAAATTTGAGTAGAGTTCATTTATTGATTAAAAAGTAGATATTCAATTTCCACGCTGAAATCTCGACCTTTTTTTTATAGTGAAAAATTATTTATTTATCTAGCACGAAATCTCTTTTGTTCTTCGAAAATTAAAACTTCATTTAAAAACTCAAATCGTGAAAGAGACTGAAAAGGCATAGACTAGTGGTAACAAAAGCAATCAAGATTTGGCCACCAACACCAACTAGCATGATAGTGGAAATCGAGAATTTCCAGCTGTACACAACCTTACCAACTTCAAGCTTTCTAAGAAGCTTCTATTCAACAATTTCTCCATTTATATAAACCGGTCCAAACTAACAACATTTTTGTTCAGCCATAACGATAAGGTTGTTCTTTTTTCAATCTCACAAATCAAGAATCGACTAACCAATGGCTTCTTATAACTATTCTATTTCATCAAATGTTGTAGTTCTTCTGTTGTTGATGCTATGCACCTTTGGCTCTTTTTCTACTGGCTCTGTTGGCAACTTTTTTAAAGATTTTGATATAACATGGGGGGATGGACGTGCAAAAATACTCAATAATGGCAAAATTCTCACTCTCTCCCTCGACAAAGCTTCCGGGTCTGGCATACAATCCAAGAACGAGTATTTATTCGGAAAGATCGACATGCAACTCAAGCTTGTTCCCGATAACTCTGCTGGCACCGTCACCACTTACTATGTAAGTCACAAAAAGACGCTATTCTGGTTCTGAAATCATCTCGTTTAAAAGTTTACTTATTTTATTCTGCCCTTGTACTATGCATTATGCAGTTGTCTTCTCAAGGTCCAAACCATGATGAGATAGACTTTGAATTCTTGGGGAATCTTAGTGGCGAACCTTACATTGTTCACACTAATATATATACACAAGGCAAAGGTGACAGGGAGCAACAGTTCTTCCTCTGGTTTGATCCCACTGCTGATTTTCACACTTATTCCATTCTCTGGAATCCTCGAACAATCGTGTAAGTATACTACAAGACATAGAGTTATCGACACAACTAGACTGTCTAGTATCATCGAGTCCACCACTAATTATTTTTTTAAATTTTTTAAACTTATTTTCATTAATCTCGGTTTCTTATTTTCAGTTTCTACATTGATGGCACGCCGATCAGAGTATTCAACAACCTGGAATCGCGTGGAATTTCATTCCCGAAGAACCAGCCAATGAGGGCTTATTCGAGTCTGTGGAGTGCAGATGATTGGGCAACAAGAGGTGGCCTTATAAAGACTGATTGGAGTAAAGCTCCATTTACAGCTTCCTTAAGAAATTTCAAGGCCAATGCTTGTATATGGAAATCTGAAAAATCTTCCTGCAAGAATTCATCCTCAAAACCATGGTCCTCACAAGAGCTTGATTCTGAAAGTCAAGAAAGACTGAAATGGGTGCATAAAAATTACATGGTTTATAATTATTGTCAAGATACAAAACGGTTCCCTCAGGGCCTTCCTCAAGAATGCACTTTCAATGCTACAAGCAACAATTAGAGACAGGAAAATAAGTAGATATCATATATATTGTGTAAATTTTCTTTTTTCCTTGGCGTATTTTGGGATTCAAGAAATAAATGCTGCCACAGGATCAGTATCATATTTTGGTAATGTACATACAATAATTCATACTTATTATAAAAACAGAGGGATTTGTTAAAATGGGCTTCATACAATGGATAAAGTGGAAAATAACCTTAGGTTTTATAATTTTCTTCGGAAGGCCTTGGTTTTTATTTAAGAAGAAAAAAAAAAGAAAGAAAGAAAAAGAAAAAACCTGAGCCAATGTCATTACTTAACTCATCACAAACCAATAATGATACAGAAAGGCCCCTGGGGCATAGCTCAGTGGTGCAAAGAATAGGAGTGAGGTTATCTCACGCCTTGCTGACAGTCGCAGTGTGGGGGGTTTGATTCCTGAAATATGAAATTGAACTCCTTGTAAGCGTAGTGTACAGCCAACTCTTGTTCCCTGGCTTGATGGGACACATCTCGCGATTTACCTCTCTCACAAAACTCTAAAGACGGGACGTTGGAGGTCCTCAAGGTTGGGGTTCAACCTTTAATAATGATACAAAAAGTGGCATATAATTTATCCTACTAAAAACAGGTAAATTAAAAGACGTGACATCTTCAATATCTTTATTACCAATAGTTTCTTCTTTTCCAACTAGTCAAAATTTACAATTAGTGATGCACCGATCAAAATGGGGCAATGCTCAATCAAAACAGACCATCTATTCTCTACCAAATCAACTCAAGCAAAAACCGTGGGCAGAGGGGATTGGCCATTGTAGTTGAGGGGTGGGATGGGGCAGGACAGGATTGGTCATTATGGGGTTGGTGCAGGAGCTGAGTGGCGTGGGGCACAATGTAGAGAATGGATGAGAAAGAAAATGAAATTGACAAAAGGATAAACTTAGAATATGACAAATGTGTGTATATTTAAATTTTGAGGAAGAATATGAAATTGACAAAAAAGATGTACTTAGCCTAGGAGATAAATGTGGGTATTTGTAAAATTTTAAAAAATACAGGACAAGTCATTAAAAAATTAAATATAAAGAGAGAGGAGGTGAATTTGCATATAGTATATTGGACCTTGTTACTAAACATTCCATAGCCTATATGTGAAGATTGTTGAGGGAAATACTGCATGAAATATGGGTACCTTTTATACATTTTTTTTATGGCTCATTTCACATGATTTTTATCTTTATTTTTGCTTTTACTTTTTATAGAAAAGTTTTTTGAGAAAACTACCTTAATTTTTATTTTGAAAACTAACATTTTTAAGTCACATTATTTCTTGATCACAATTTATTTTTTCATTGGTCACAGATTAATCAATTTAGTGGTCTTAACTAATCAAATAATTTGTGACCATCACCAACACTTACGACCACCATCTCATCGTCACCTCCAGAACCACCACTACCATCACCAGAACCACCACTACCACCTCCCGACAGCAACACAACTACCTCAAACAAATCACCGCCCCACACAAACACCATCACCACTGACACACACAAACACTAGCACCACCACTACATAAAACATCACTTCGCGTGCTTTGGTAGTAGATTTGCTTTGCAAATACAGTTGCAGCTTTTCTCTCCTTCTGGGGTGAAGTGGATAGAGGATGGGTGATGGGGTTGTGCGGCGACGACGATAGAAAGGTGAGGAGTTTAAGATTGCCGGAGGTGACGGTGTGTGTAAAGAGCATGGAGGGAGGCAACAGGTTTGTGTAGAGAGAATGAATAAATGTAGAGAGAGATAAGGGAGTGGGAATCAATTAGGATTGTGATGCGTGTGTATTGGAGTATATATAATTAGTAAAAATATTGATTAAAATAAAATTTTTGATTTTTGAAATGAAATATTCGACCTGATTTTAAAATACTGAATTTTTAAAGTCGGGTGTTTCCACTTTAAGAATCAATCATCCCGCCTATTAATGGTCTCAACTAAACCCAAACTGGGTCATATCTAAATACAACTAGGAGTTTCAGCCCCAACTTTGGTAAAACCTTCTCGAGTCAATCCATGAAAAAAATTGACTGGAGCACGACTCTTTTTCAAAGAATAATGCTATCTAGTATCATTGATCTTAGTAAGACAATCAAAGTGGTTACATTTGATATGTTCAATTAAATAAATCACGTGACATTATATTTAAATAAATCTATCATTTAATACCATGCAGTTTCATAAACACTGTTGTGCTTGACATCAGTGATGCTGGATAATATTACTGTGTTATGGCCTCAATTTAAGTGACTACACTTAATCCACGTTTGGCCCCTATTTTTCCCAAATTTTAATGATAGGAATAGTGTTGTTTTAAAAAATGTGTGGTTGAAAAAGAATAAAATGTTTTTGATTTACGTATAATATTATTTTATGAAAGATAGTGTGATTAAAAATAAGAGAAAAAAGAATAAAAATGAGATGGGAGCCAAACGGGGGCTTAATATGTTCAATTAAATAAATTATTTGATATTGTATTTAAGTCAATTTTTCATTTAATATTATACATTTGTCATTTAAACTGGTGTTTAACACCGGTATTCCTGAATATTATTACTCTCTATTTTGATAAATCGGTGTGTTTGATAAGGAATACGAAAAATGCAGTTATCAATGCAAGTCATGAGAAATGACACGTTCGCCAATTTGAATGACCTCATGATTCCTGACTCTATGCAAAGCTGATTGGACTGGTAGAGAAAGTCCAGTCGGCTGTCGGCAGGTACATAAAGACAATAAAATTTCAAATTTCAATGTCTCTTCATGCAGTGACAACTCATACTCAGAGCTTCATACCAGTACAATCAAATGCTTATCTTTTACACATCTGTTTTTTTTTTTTTTTTTTTTTTTTAACCCAGGTGTCCCATCTTAGCCGGACTAAATCCTGGACCTCTAGCCCCCGACTCCTCAGTGACTAGTGGAGGTAAATCGCAGGTTGTGCCCTTGTTAGTTCCCAGATTCCCACATGGCTTTTACTCCTTCCCCAAAGGGACTCTCCTCCATGGTTATTACATCACCAAGCTACTACAACCCTTCCTCTGGTTATTACATCACTTGACTGCTCCAACCAGGAATCGAACTCCCCACACTTGGTTCCAGAGCCCCCCAATTGATGGAAAATTCTTTTATATATATATATATATATAAAAGATTGAATCCCAACCTTGAGGGTTTTCACTGTCCCGTCCCTAGAGCTTTGTGGAGGGAGGTAAATCGCGGAATGTATCCAGACCAAAAAACAAGAGTTGCTTGTACACTGCTCCAACAAAGAGTCCAATTCCATGTTTCAGGAATCGAACTCCACGCTGCGACTGCCAGTAAAACATGAGATAACCTCACTCCTCTCCTTTACACCATTGAGCTATGACCGGGGGCTCCAGATGGCAAATTCTATCTATAATGATGTGTGTAGATATAAATAAGTTGAGACTTCTGATGGAAATGTAAAAATGAACCTTCACTTTCCTGTTTAGAGAAGAAAAAAATATGGGTTCACTGTCATATTTTAAGGTTACAAAAATTGTGTTTTTCTTTTTACTGCTTATAATCATTTCAAGGGTTGCTTATGGAAGTAATTACTATGAAGATTTTGATATCACCTGGGGAGAAGGCCGTGGAAAAATTGTCAACAATGGGGAGCTTCTAACTCTCTCTCTTGACAATTATTCTGGCTCGGGTTTTCAATCAAAGAAAGAGTACTTATTTGGAAGGATTGATATGCAACTCAAACTGGTTCCTGGGAATTCTGCTGGGACTGTAACTGCTTATTATGTATGTCCTGTTTAACCTTTCGTCTAGTGTAAATACTTAAAGAAGGACATAATCGGTTATTATTTTTCATTATGTGATTAATTCTGTTTTATTTGTAGATGTCATCTCAGGGATCAACTCATGATGAGATTGATTTTGAGTTCTTGGGGAATTTAAGTGGCGAGCCTTACACTATTCACACTAATGTGTACACTCAAGGCAAGGGGGAGAGAGAGCAGCAATTTCACTTGTGGTTTGACCCTACTGCAGATTTTCACACATTCTCAGTTCTTTGGAATCCACAAACAATTGTGTAAGTATCCTATATTCGACCAGGATAAAGCTACTTCGACCGAAGATTTTAAAGAAAGCTTGACATAATTATGTGCGTTTAAAATTGTCCAATACAATGTCATGAGATATTATGTCAGACTTTATGATCCTGTGGAATGATTGATTCCACCCCTGGCTTTTAATAATTTCTTCAAAACTTGAATAGAATTCTATATAATTTGTGACGTTATTTACGAAATTACTCTATTTCAGTTTCTCTGTGGATGGAACGCCCATTAGAGAATTCAAGAATTTGGAGAAAATTGGTGTACCATTTCCCAAAACCCAAGCTATGAGACTATATTCCAGCATTTGGAATGCAGATCAATGGGCCACAAGAGGTGGGCTAATCAAGACTGACTGGACTCGAGCCCCCTTTACTGCTTCATACAGAAATTTCAATGCAGACGCTTGCACTAAATCTTCTTCTAGAGCTTCCTCTTGTACTTTTGCTGGAAAATCCAATCGCACTCCGTGGTTATCACAGGAATTGGATCCCCCACTTCGAAAGAGACTCAAATGGGTGCAAAACAATTACATGATATACAATTATTGCACTGATACAAAGCGATTTCCACAAGGTTTGCCTCCAGAATGCAATGCCAAAGTAACCTAGATAAATTTTACTACCCTGTTTTTGCTGTAGAAGTATTGGCAAATATAGTTATAAAATCCTGATATTATCTGACACCTACTACATGCTGAGGGAAATCTCCTTGTAATATATTGTACATTATCTGTATTTTATTAATCGTTTGTTATATATTTGAACTTATTTAGTATTTTTAAATAATCGTCCAGTACTCAAGTCTTTATTAATGATTTATTTATAAATCAATTGCAGTCGGGCTCACGTGGGCCCCTGTGTAATAAAATATGATCAAAAAAGTTGCCGACCCTATCCGTTGTGATTACCTATAGGAGGCCTGTAAAATGGAGTTCCGTCCCAGCACAGTTGTTTAATAATTAAACATTGAAACATTGATTTAATCTTAATGATTTTATAGAGTACTACAAGGGCTTTAGCAAAGCTTGTCGTTTTATCACTTAGCAGAGTCCTTCCCTCCCAAGAAAGGTTTCTGTCTGTCTAAAGATTTCGTTTTATCACTTAGCAGAGTCCTTCCCTCCCAAGAAAGGTTTCTGTCTGTCTAAAGATTTGGTCATTCCTTGTGCTTCAAAGCCACTAGCTCCTTTGGAAAGATCTCTATACATCATTGTTTTTATCACTTAATATTCCCTCCCTACAAGGAAAGGTTCGTGTTTGTATAGGGATTGGACTAGGCTTTAATATCCTAGCTGCTTGGAAGAAATTTTTAGGTTGCAGATTTGGTCATTCCTTGTGCTTCAAAGCCACTAGCTGCTTGGGAAAGATCTCTATACATCATTGTTTTTATCACTTATAATAGTCCCTCCCTCCAAGGAAAGGTTCGTGTTTGTCTGGGATTGGACTAGGCTTTAAAATCCTAGCTGCTTGGAAGAAATTTTTAGGTTATAGATTTGGTCATTCCTTGTGCTTTAAAGCCACTAGCTGCTTGGAAAGGTCTCTATACATCATTGTTTTTATCACTTAATTGTCCCTTCCTCCAAGGAAAGGTTCATGTTTGTCTGGGGATCGGACTAGGCTTTAAAATCCTAGCTGCCTGGGAGAAATTTTTTGGTGAGTCCTTGTTAATGTATGTCCTTTAGTTTAAGGTGGATACAACGTTATGACAACCTTTATAAAGTTCAACATTGTCAACAAGCAAATCGCAGGATAAGCTCCAAAAAAATGAGCTGTGAAATTAGACCTCATACGAAAACAAACATCATATTAAAAGACAAAATAAATAAATAAATAAAGCTCAACAAAGTCACTCATTTATCGATTCATGAGTGTAGGGAATCGAAACGTTACAAATGTCACAAAAAAAGAATTGATACTAATTAACTGGATTCTGCTAAATTATAATGGAGAACTTATTATTCTTAGTTCTTATGTCTAGTTTTTCATCGTTCGTGATATCACGTTCCGATATGAAATTTAATTTGATTCATCATGATGCAATTGGTAATTCTATCAAACTAATGAACGTATTGATTTTTATTTATTTTTTCATTTTTTTCTTTGAACAACCATTATATTTAATATTTCTAAATGTTGGAAATATCAATTTTTTTGGATACAATTAATTGGATTGAAACATATTTGTTATCCACGTAATCCATTCTCTATTGTTTAAGATTGTTATCCACATAATCCATTCTCCATTATTTAAAAGTTGATGATGGAGCGACCAATATTGTATAAATATGATAAGTTTGTTAGAATCATTTTGAAATTTAGTGATCAAGAGAAAATATTTTGAAAAAGTGTTAGGTCATTGGAGCCCTACAATCTATTTATGCTGTCCCCTCTGAGAAATGGGCCGTGTAGATCAATATATTCCAATGGCTAAGATTCGTGCTCTAGAATTATCACATAAGAATCTGCCAGCATTCTAAAACTTTCATACAGCAACTTAAATACACTTTAGACCCGTCTCAGACTTCTTGTTGGAAAATTGGAATAATTAGTAGGTTTGACCAAGTTTTGACCAATTATTTAAGTGAGTCCCATTTGTTGGATAAATGATTTATTTGGTCAAGTACATTCTACTCCATGAATAGAATTGATATATGTATTTATTTCTCAAAACTAATTAAGGGTGAATGAGAAATTAAAATCAAAATATTACCACTTGAAGTTGAAATAAATTAGGAATAAAAATTGGTAGAAAATTGAAGTGCTAATCTCACATAAGAAAACTAGAAGAATAGAAACCATTTTATATAACTCAAGTTAAGGACTTGGGTTTGGGCCCCAAGAGGTACCACTAGTTTTTAAAAGGGAAATAACCTACATGCTAGTAGGTTCAACTAAAGCTCACATGAGTGCGCCACCGTCGTCCGTCTGACCGATCGGCCCGAGTCATGGGCTTGGGCCAATTGGTATATATATTTTTGATAAAATAATATTTTAAATTATATTATTTTATTAATTAAATAATATATTTCTATTATATTATTTATTTTTTTCTTCCTCGAATTTTCTGTGCAAGACGTGGATTCTTCTAGAAACTGGCGGTTGGTGAAAGTTTTAACTGTCTGTCCAAATGGGTTATGTCTGCTCCAAGATACAATCTTTCGGCTGTTGTGTCTTTTGGGAACAACCTTTCAACTTCTATAAATAGACCCCTGATCCCTGGTTTTTATTCACTCCAAAAAATTTATTCAACTTCCCTTCTCTTGCAATATTGTCCTTCCGTCCTGCAGTGTTCCATATATTTGCATTTCAGTTCCAAATATTATTTTCGTGCAGTTTAGTCCTACGATTCTCGAGAGATCAAATATTAGTAGGTTCGTCGAGTCTTGTAGTTTGGAGTGTTACTATTACAAGTCGAGGTCGTTGTATCTTGGGAGACGAGTGCCGGAAGACTATCAGCACCAGTGCGGGGTATTTTCATATTAAGGAGAAAGAGTCGAACTCTTGCCTCAACCATTATTCATTCTAATTTATTGCACTAATTTTGTAAGTCGAAATTCTACCAGAATATTTATTCATTACTACATGACATTCTCGAAGATTTTCAACAATCTTAAGATGAAATTTTTTATTTACGTGCTAATTTATATTCTGAAATTTTGTTAGACTATGGCAAGTAACAACACATTCGTCGTACCCCCAAACAATGCTCACGGGGAGAAACTGTGAATTTAACAGAAAATGCTGTTTTATCTCACAACTCTGAATTTGGCAAAATTCTTAAGTGAAGATGCTTCAACTGTTGAGGAGAAAGAAACAGATTCTAAAAAAACGAGCAGCATTCGATGCATGGAGTCATAGTGACTTCTTGTGCAGGAACTACATCCTCATTATCTTGACAACACACTATACAGCGTATATAATTCAGTCAAGATAGCTAAGTTACTGTGGGAATCATTGGAAAATAAGTACAAAACGAAAGATGTCGAATTAAAGAAATTTGTTGTGGGCAAATTCCTAGACTTCAAGATGATAGATTCTGAAAAAGTGATGAATCAAAGTCCAAGAGCTGCAAATCATCTTGCATGATATATATGCAGAAGGTATGAAGCTCAGTGAGTCATTTCAGGTCGTCGCTATTATCGAGAAATTACCTCCAATGTGGAAAGATTTCAAGAACTACCTGAAACATAAACGTAAGGAAATGAGATTTGAAGATCTGATTGTAAGACTAAGAATTGAGGAAGATAATCGAAATTTTGAGAAGAAGTCTAGAAAGTTGCATATGGAGGCTAAAGCCAATTTAGTGGAGCCAAATACTAGCAAGAAAAGAAAACACTTAATAGCAAGCAAAAAAACAAAGCTAAGAAATTCAAAGGAGATTGTTATTACTGCGGTAAGCTTGGTCATATCGCAAAGGATTGCCGACAGAAAAAGGAAAACAAAAAGGACCAAGTACACTTGACCGAGGAAGACAAATTGTCTAACGGTGTGTCTGAACTAACGCTCTCAGCTGTTGTATTTGAAGCAAACATGGTAGACATCCAAGAGAATGGTTTGTAGACACAGGTGCTACTCGACATGTTTGTGCCGGTAAGGAGATGTTTTCATCTTACACTCCTATCAAAGGACGACAAGTATTTATGGGAAACTCAGCAACATTCGAAATTGTTGGTCTAGGTAAAGTAGTGCTGAAGATGACATCAGGAAAAGAAGTAACTTTCGTCGATGTGTTACATATTCCTGATATTCGCAAAAACTTGGTATCCGAAGCTTTGTTAAGTAAAAATGGGTTTAGGCTAGTATTTGAGTTTGATAAGTTTATACTTACCAAAAGTGGCATGTTTGTGGGCAAGAGGTATTTAGCCAATGGGCTATTCAAAATGAATGTAATGTCTTTACTTCGTGATTTTGATATTAATAAAATTAAATCTTCTGCTTACTTGATTGAGTCCTCTAACTTATGGTATGATAGATTAGGACATGTTAATAGTAAAACTTTACGTAAATTAGTAAGTTTAAATCTATTGCCTTCAATTTCTTTTCATCAATATCATCGATGCGAAACTTGTGTAGATGCTAAATTAGCTAAAACGTTGTTTCATTCAGTGGAAAGGAACTCAAATCCTCTAGAACTCATTCATAGTGATATCTATGACTTAAAGTTCATACAAAGTAGAGGAGGAAAAAAGTATTTTATTACTTTTATATATGACTGCACTAGGTACTGTTATGTATATTTGCAAAGAAGCACAGATGAAGCCTTAGAAGCATTTAAGTAGTACAAGAATGAGGTTGAAAATCAACTTAGCAAACGAATAAAAGTTATTCGTAGTGACAGAGGTGGAGAATATGGGGTACCGTTTGAAGAATTTTGTTCTATTTTTGGGATTATTCATCAAACCATAGCACCGTATTCACCTCAGTCAAATGGTATTGTTGAACGTAAAAATCGTACTCTTAAAGAGATGATGAACGCTATGTTAATCAGTTCTGATTTACCTCGGAACTTGTAAGGGGAAGCAATTCTCTCAGCAAACCACATTCTAAATAAATTACCACACAAAAGTAAGAACTAAACTCCTTATGAGTTATGGAAATGTCATAAACATTCGTACAAATACTTGAAAGTGTGGGGGTGTTTAGTTAAGGTAGAAGTATCGAAACCTAAACAAGTTAAAATAGGGCCAAAAACCATCGATTGTGTATTCATTGGATATGCCAATAACAGTAGTGCGTATCGGTTCCTCGTATATAAGTCCGACATTCTAGACATACATGAAAATAATATTATTGAAGTAAGGAATGATGTATTTTTTAAGGACATTTTTCCTTGTAAGGATAGGAAAGAGATTAGTTCACAAAAATGAACTTATGATACTACAATTGGTAATCATCAGAGTGATGAAGAACCAAGACGTAGTAAAAGGTCTAAAACAGCTACATTCTTTGGTCCAGATTTTCTAACTTATTTGTTAGAAAATGAACCTAGGACTTTCAATGAAGCTATGTCTAGTTCAGAAGCTCCATTCTGGAAAGAGGCTATCAATAGTGAAATTGATTCTATTATACAGAATCATACATGGGAGCTGGAAGATCTCCCACCAAGTAACAAACTGTTAGGTTGTAAATGAATTTTGGAGAGAAAATTAAAGACTAATAGATCAATTGATAAATATAAGGCCAGATTGGTAGCTAAAGAATTCAAACAAAAGGAAGGTCTTGATTTTTTTGATACATACTCTCCGGTAACAAGAATAGCGTCTATTAGAGTATTAATTGCAATTGCAGCATTGCATAATATGGAGATCCATCAGATGGACGTTAAAACGGTCTTCTTAAATGGAGAGCTAGATGAAGAAATTTACATGGAATAACCTGAGGGGTTCACTGCTCCTGGGCAGGAGAAAAATGTGTGTAGACTTGTTAAGTCATTGTACGAATTAAAGTAAGCACCAAAACAGTGGCATGCAAAATTTGACAAAACTATGCTGTCAAATAGCTTTAAGATTAACGAATGTGATAAATGTGTTTATATTAAAACCACACCTAGTGCATATGTAAGTGTATTTCTCTATGTTGATGACGTGCTAATAATGAGTAGTAATCATGATACCATAATAACTACCAAGAAAATGTTGACAAAACATTTTGACATGAAAGATATGGGTATTGCAAAAGTAATATTAGGAATTAAAATCCTTAAGACATTTGAGGGACTTGATCTATCTCAATCTCACTATGTCGAGACTGTGCTTAAGAAATTTCATGTATATGATGAAAGTCCAGTTTAAACTCCAGTAGACTTAAGTCTACATTTGGCCAAACATAAAGGCGAGCCCGTATCTCAGTTGGAGTACTCTCGAATAATAGGTAGTCTAATGTATATCACCAACTGCACTCATCCGGATATAGCACGTGCTGTGAACAAACTTAGTAGATTCACAAATAATTCAAAAAATGACCATTGGAAGGCATTGAAAATGATTCTTAGATGTCTACGATACACCTCAAATGTTGGATTACATTATACAAGATATCCAGCTGTATTAGAAGGATATAGTGATGCTAATTGGATATCAAATACAAAAGACTCAAAATCCACTAGTGGTTATATCTTTACCATCGGTGGTCCGGTCGTATCTTGGAAATCATCTAAACAAACGTGTATAGCTCGATCCATTATGGAATCAGAGTTCATAGCTTTAGATAAAGTTGGAGCAGAAGCAGAATGACTTCGTAATTTTTTAGAGGATATTCCATGTTGGCCTAAACCTATGCCTGCAGTTAGTATACATTGTGATAGTCAGTTGGCTATCGGTAGAGCACAAAGTAGTATGTATAATGGTAAGTCTCGACATATCCGTCGAAGACATAATACAATTAAGTAGTTGATCTCGAATGGTGTCATTCCATAGATTATGTAAAATCTAGAGAAAATCTCGCGGATCTGCTCACAAAAAGTTTACCAAGAGATCAAATGTACTGTCTATCAAGGGGAATGGGCTTAAAGCCTACAAAGTAAGGATCTTTGTAATGATAACCCAACCTTGCTGACTGGAGATCCCAAGATCTTTGTTCAATGGGACAACTAAATTATGAAGATTTAAAGAGCATTTCGGAGTTTACTCCTACCCATTCCCATGATAAGAGAAATTCTATCTACAGAAAGTCTTAGGTTAAGATATACTTTTAATAATTCCTATATCTTGAACTATCCAAGTAGAGTATGACAGGTGCTCTTAATAGGAAATCACATATATAAGTGTGAAGTGGGGCCGCTTCCATGAGAATGTTTCAAGGGCTTGAATTCTCTAAAGCACTTATGAAATCCAAGAGTTGTTCAGGGCTAAAATGAATAAGACAGTGAGAACTCGAAAATATTAGGGAGGTTATTGTGTTGATGCTATTGTCTTGGTTTACAATAATGGCTAACAGTTCAAATATCATGTTCACTAATTAGCCAAGTAAATCCGATAGTATACTACTAGGGAAGGTTCAAACCCATAAGGTACATATCTAGATGCAATAACTTTCCGCATGATCTCTTGAAAGGGTCTGCATCATCTATTGCATTAATTTTCATTCATGTGGGAGATTGTTGGAAAATTGGAATAATTAGTTGGTTTAACCAACTTTTGACCAATTATTTAAGTGGGTCCCGTTAGTTGGATAAACGATTTATTTGACCAAGTGCATTCTACTCCGTGAGTAGAATTGATATATGTATTTATTTCTCAAAACTAATTAAGGGTGAATGAGAAATTAAAGTCGATGACCACTTGAAATTGAAATAAATTGGGAATAAAAATTGATGAGAAATTAGAAAGTGTCAATCCCACATAGGAAAACTAGAAGAATAGAAATCACTTTATATAACTCAAGTTAAGGATTTGGGTTTGGACCCTAAGGGGACTAGTCTTTAGAGGGGAGACGACCTACATAATAGTAGGTTCAACTAAAGCCCACATCGCGCATCGTCGCTATCTGTCCGTCTGACTGGTTAACTCGGCTCGGCTCGGCTCGGCTCGGCACAAGCACGTGCACGAGCTCAGGTTCGGGTCTTGGGCTTGGGCTTGGCCCAGTTGGTATACATATTTTCGGTAAAATAATATTTTAAATTATATTATTTTATTAATTAAATAATATATTTTTATTATATTATTTATTTTTTCTTCCCCGAATTTTCTGTGCAAGACATGTGGATTCTTCTAGAAACTTGCGGTTGGTTACAGTTTTAACTGTCTGTCCAAATAGGTTATGTTTGTTCCAAGACAAAACCTTTCGGCTGTTGTGTCTTTTGGGCACAACCTTTCAATTTCTATAAATAGACCTCAGATCCCCGATTTTTATTCACTTCAGAAAATTTATTCTACTCCCCTTTTCCTGCAATATTGTCATTCCGTCCTGCAGTATTCCATATATTTGCATTTCAGTTCCAAATATTATTTTCATGCATTTTAGTCCTCCAATTCTCGAGAGATCAGATATTAGTAGGTTCGTCGGGTCTTATAATTTGGAGTGCTACTATTACAAGTCGAAATTGTTGCATCTTGGGAGACGAGTACCAAGAGACGAACTCTTGCCTCGACCATTATTCATTCTAATTTATTGTGCTAGTTTTGTAAGTCGAAATTCTGTCAAAATATTTATTCATTACCGCACGACATTCTCGAAGATTTTCAACACTTCTTTCACAATGTCTTGCAAACTTGAAGATTCTTCCACAAACCTCTTCCAATTCACTGCATATGTGAACGCTTTGCGGCCTACACTTTTGGTTACCTATAGTGCTTAGTTGCATCCCCTGTGTCTAGTTTTACGGCCTACACTTTTGAGTTCGAATGCGTTTCTTATACGTGACATTGTAGACCTTCTTCGGGTGTTAAGAGGTGACATGTGTTGTTGTGTCCTTGGAATCTTTACATAATTCATTTTATCAACACATGATATAAATATTTCATCTTCTTTTGAAATTTGAACTTCTGGGATTTCTCAATCAATCTTGAATCTTCAATTTTTCAAAGCTTTTGAATTTGCAAAGATGCAAACCGTTTTATTTTTGTAAAAAATGGTTTGAATTTCAATCCAAATATTTCATTTTCTTTTGTGTTTGTTATACTATTATCATATGCACAATTAGGATTACAAGTTATGACCATAACCCATATATGTTACTCATTCGGCCTCATATTCGATCTCAAAGCAATCGTTCGTACCTCCCATTATAAGGGCATCGTAACAATTAGTCGTCTAGGACTTTATAATTCTCGGGGCTTCTTCTGCTAGTTTGGATAATTTACCTTATTTTAAGTTTCCTAGTTTATCCTCAAAAATTATTTTTGCGGTTGTGAATTTAAAGAAAATTTTAATATATGATTCTTCCTTTTTCTTTTGACATTATTGGGAAATTATAAAATGTAAAACTAATTACAATAATTTACTTTAGTCCAACAAGATTGGGTTGTTCAACTATTGCAAACACATTGGTGTTTTGCGAGTAAATCGATGAGGGTTAAATGTTTCAGTTGTCAATGAATTTTAACAAATATTTGTCAATTGAGATTAAACTTTATAAGTTCTTCAAGGTATCACCGAACTTACTAATTTTTTTTTTTTTATAAATCTATCACACCTTTCGCTCATTGTTTAAAAACTTGATTAGCTTATCAAAATGTTATCACAGTCGTCATTATGCGTGTCGTGTCGTGTCGTGTTGTGTAGTCCATTAACTAAGTTCAATACTTCAATACAATTAGAAAAAGGGAAAAATTCAAAAGTTAGGGGTTAAGTATGACAAATTCAATTTTCAGGTGTCAAGTTTCAAATGCAAAACTCAGGTATTCGCTAATTAATTAAAAATATTTACTAATTAAATTTAATAAGGTCACAAATATACAATTAATGGCCACATATACATAATTATAGATCACAACTATTTTCTTGGTCACATATTGTCAAATTAACTATTCACAACTTATTTTGAAGTCAGAAATCAAAAATTTTGTAGGTCAATGATTATTTCAATGTTACAAATCAAAAATTTTATAGATCACAGTTTATTTCATTGGTCACAAATAAAAAAAATTATAGGTCACAATTTGTTATCGATCACAGATTTTCAAATTTTTTAGTCACAAATTATATTTCAATCATTAGTTATCAATATTAAGCTCACATCACCGCCACCAACACTATTGCCACTTACGACCACCTTTGCCAATACCACCACTCCACCACTGCACCACCACCGCCACTATCACCATCACCATCCGCCACTACCACAGTTAACACCTCCACCTACACCACTAACAAAATTGTCGCAAAATCCACCATCATCACCAGTACCTCTACCTGCACAATCAACAAAAACCACCTAAAACCCCCCAACGACACCAAACCACCCCCAAACAACAACCATATTCAATAAAACCCACCCCAACCGCCAGATCCACCATTACAAAACTGCCACCTCACAAAATACCCACAGAAAACCAACCACTACATCACCACTATCACTGTCGCCATCTCCACAGCCAAACCACAACCTCACCACCAACACCACAAAAAGCACCACTTAGATCGCCACTACAACATTGGATCTTTGAACACGGGATAATTATGCTACAATAGCAGCCGACGATCTTTGTGTCACTGTGGCGTTATCCTACAATCGCCGCTGGCATGTCTCCCAAAAAATTTAAAACTATTACCAACAGATTGAAGATAGAGAGAGATCTGTAGCATCACAATGCTGCTGCAAATACAGTGTTGCTTTCCCTCGTCGATACCAATCAACGCCAAAGGAGTGCATCATTACCAGCGTCAAAGAAAGAGATGGGAGAGACGAGATGGTTGAAATTGTAGCGTCGTCGACGTCGAAGAGAGAGACGGTAGAGGAAAGGAGAGTGAGAGGAAGAGAATAAGAGAGAGAGAGAGAGAGAGTGATGAAAATGAATTAGGGTTTTGATAGATATTGTGGGTGAACTTTATTTTGATACTTGATTTGTGAATAATAAAATTTTATCACTAATTTTTGAATTGTAATCTTCAAAGACCTGAAATTATGTAATTTCCACTTAGAAAATTTTTCTAAGTTCAATAGCAATTTGAAACATTTCATAAAGTTTAGTGATAACTTAGAGAATTTTTTAAGTCCAATAACAATCAAGATATGTTTAAGAAATATCAATGATAATAAGATATTTAATCCTCTGATAAAAATAAATATGTAAGCACAAACAAAAAAACTCACCATAAATTGCATAAAATTTAAGCAAGTTAAAGCTAAAGATAAAGCACATCTCGAAAAACATAACCAACAGTCATTTGTCTCAGTAAATTTTCAGTATCATTTTTGTTTGGCCCCCATTTTTTGAAATGAAAATGGGTGAAATAGTAGTTTTTGAAAGCCCAAGAACAACTAACCAAGAGGGGCTCAATTGGTTATTTGATACTTTTTTCGAAAATAAATGCAAAATTAAGCAATTAAAATAATGAATAAGCAAGACAGTACAAACGTAACAAGAGGAAGGGAAAATAGAGTGCAAACGATGTAATGAGGAAGTTCGATCCAATCAACGATCTACGTCACCTGTTACCAGGCTCTCCGTCACGAGCAAGACTTTTTCCACTATATTTGATTGATTTATGGTGCAATCTAACCTTCTTACAAAGCTTCCGGTGACTTACAAACAAGGAGCACCGATTCTTTACAATGTTGAGCTTTTTGGGATCTCAACTGACCCACGATTCAAAATTTAAAGGGAAAATTGAATTTACAATCAAAGACTTCTCTCTTAATTAATGATATGAACTTAATTAAAAACCAAAAGAGAGAAGTAGATACAACATAAAGAAGAAAACCTTTTTGAGATATATGAATTTCACAAAAATTTGATTACTCAAAAAGTTTTTCAAAAGTTAAATGATTTGATCTTAAAGAATTGAAGACAAGGTAGAAAAGATCAATAAATGTAAAGCTGTAGAATTCTTGTTTTGATTGTGGTAGAAAGTGGGGCATTTATAGCCATCAAACGGTCAAAAGGTTTGTTAATCTGGACACGCGATCCGAAAGGGTAACTAGCCATTTGACAAACAATCACTGAAATGACCGTTGGAAGTCTTGTCCGGACGTCCGGATGGACAGAGTTATTATCTCTCCGGACTTTTTCCTTCGTGATGAATTTTCATGCAAGTCCTTGAAGGATTTTTACATTTATTGCACAGATAAGTATTTCATAAATATGTAATCTTCAAAATCGAGATACTTACATTGCTAATAATTTTTATGCAAGTATTGTTTGTCGTGAGGGAGTCTCGTGCATAAAAATTTGAGCTATAGACGATGTGAGAAATTGAAGAATTATATCTTTACATTTGAGTATGAAAACGCATCTATATCTAATGTCTTCAATTTCTTCTTCCAAATAATTTTTGATGTGAAAGCTCGATTTTAATCTTTTCGTTTGTTGATCTCCAATCTTTTCCTTGTGCCCAATCATTTTTGGTGCCCTGATTGTTTGTCTATGTATATGACTCTTGATATCGATTTTCGAGTTATCGTTCTTCATTAGTTCCACAATGATCACTAACAACACTTAAGATTCAATTTGTTAGAATTAGACGTAATTTGTTTGTGATAATCAAAACGAGAAGTCAACTATTAGGTCAATAATTTTCCTCTTTTTGATTATGACAAACAATATGATTAACAATACAAATATTAAACAAATTGAATTGGCGCAAACAAAAATATAGAATATTACAAGTATCGTTCCCCCTATTGATTTCACTTGAATTCCCTTTATCGAAATGCATATAAAAATTTATTACTTCTCCCCTGCAATATTATCCCTATTTTACATAATCATCTACTTATCTTTCCCCTTTTGGTATAAGCAAAAATAAGAACACAAGTAGCAGAAGTGAAATAATAGCATGGAGAAAGTCAACCATTTAATGGAAAATAAGCAAAGTACATAAGAGAAATGAACGATGCAATAGATAAGCATAAAAGTTCAATAAATGAAATATAGAGTTAGATAATAACATATCTAGTAGAATATGACAAGCAAATAAACTAAGGGGCCGGAGGTGGTGGTAGTGGGAATCACGCATAGAAATCAACGATGAAGGCAGCTTGCTGAGCCTGCATCTCTAGCTGTTATTGCTGCATCGCAAGCTGTCGATCATGGATAGCAGTTTGCTGAGCCTGAATCTGGAGTAGTAGGCTATACATGCTATCGACCGTTGAGGTAAGTGAGTCAATATGCCCATGAATGAGACTATACTGTTCCTCGATGAATCCAGAATGACGTTTTAAAGGATGAGATGTACTGGAGCCTAGAATACGAGGTGCATGTCCTTCATCAGACTCGGTCTTAGGTAGTTCATCTTCAAAGGGAAGAGTAGATGGACCGAAGGTAGAATCGAACCCTTTCGTGTGAACCACCCATTGCCCGTGTTCCTTTACTATCTCCATCCTTTTTAGTGTTTGGATATTGATAGTATCAGTAGGGTGTAATGCAATAAAGTCCTTCCCGTCAAGTGAAACATTAAAGTATTTGAAATTTTTTGTAAAAAGCATTCCGTAAGGTAAAGCTTTAGTGTGACGTGATGCATGCATGAGTTTCATAAGTCCCATGACAATTGTAGGAAAATCAATGCGACGCCCAACAACAATTGAGTCCATAATGAAGAGATCGAAATGATTAACTTCGTCTCGGTGTCCTTTACGGGAAAAAATAATGTGGGCATTATGACGGCCTCTGGTTTGCATTTTGAAGAACGTGAACCACCATAGATCCGGACATTTGGATAACTATCCGGACGTCCGGATTGACAGTGTTCAAAATACACTGTCAATCCGGACGATTCAGTCCAGACCGTCCGGTCCGGATAAGATGCATCCGGAACCCTTTTTTTAAATTAAATTTTCATAAATAATTCCTAGACCTCTTCGAATAGAAGAAAAAAGATCGTGTGCAAAAGGTTTGGTGAAAATGTCGGCCAATTGATCTCGATTTTTATAAATTCTAATTCAATATCTCCCTTTTGTACATGATCACGAATAAAATAATGTTTAATCTCAATATGCTTAGTTTGTGAATGTGAGACGGGATTCTTTGATGAGTTAATAGAACTAGTATTATCACATAAGATAGGCACATGATCATAGGATAAATGATAATCACATAATGTCTCTTTCATCCATAATGTTTGTGCATTACAACTAATGGCTGAGATATATTCCGTCTCGGCGGTGGATAGTGCTATGGAGTTTTATTTCTTGCTAGACCATGACACTAGCGCAAAGCCTAGGAAGTGACAATTTCTTTACGGTCAACATTACATCCGGCCCAATTGGCATCCGAATAGTTAATTAAATCAAGATGTGTATCCTTTGGATACCAAAGTCCTAGGGTCCTAGTTCCACTTAAATATCGAAAGATTCTTTTAACGGCACTTAAGTGAGATTCTTTAGGATTAGATTGAAAACGAGCACATAAGTAAACACTAAACATAATATCAGGCCTACTAGCAGTTAAATAAAGAAGAGATCCGATCATACCTCGATATTTTGTGACGTCCACAGATGTGCCTTGATCATCTTTATTAAGCTTTAGGGACATGCTTATTGACGTGTTCATAGGCTTAATATCATGCATATCAAATTTTTTAAGTATGTCTAATATGTATTTATTTTGATTTATGAAAATTTCTTCTTTTGTTTGTTTAATTTGAAGACCGAGAAAGAATTTTAATTCACCCATTACGTTCATTTCAAATTCTTTACTCATGCAATTTGAAAATTCTTCATAAAGATGAATATTTGTAGTGCCAAAAATAATATTGTCAACATAAATTTGAACAATGAGCATATCCTATTTATGAGTTTTAATAAAAAGTGTAGTATCCGCTTTTCCAATCGAAAAATCATTTTAGAGAAGAAATCTGCTCAACCGTTCGTACCAAGCTTTAGGAACTTATTTCAAACCGTAAAGAGTTTTTCTAAATTTAAATACATGATCCGGATACTTGTGATATTTAAAATCGGGAGTTTGCTCAACAAAAACTTCTTCTTGAATAAAACCATTTAAAAATGCACTTTTAACATCCATTTGATAAAGTGTAAAACTTTTGTAATATGCAAATGCAATAAGCATACGAATGAATTCTAATCTTGCTACGGGTGCAAATGTTTCTTCGAAATCGATACATTCTTCTTGATTGTAACCTTGGGCCACTAATCTAGCCTTGTTACGCACAATTATTCAATTTTCATCTCTTTTGTTTCTAAAGACCCATTTTGTTCCAATAATGATTTGATTGTTTGGTCTAGTGACTAAATCTTAAACATGGTTTCTTTCAAATTGATTTAATTTTTCTTGCATTGCTAGAATCCAAAACTCATCAAACTCGACTTCTATGAAATTCTTAGGTTCGATTTGAGAAATAAATGCACAACTACCGAAATGATTTTTATGAGAAGTTCTAGTAGTGATACCTTTTGATGGATCGCCAATTATAAGCTCTTTAGGATTAAATGGAACAAACATCCATTCTTTTGGCAATGGGGGATCACTTTACTTCGGGTTGTCTTTCATCCTCTTTTTGATCATTCAATTTTTCCTTTTCTTCATTTGGAACCTCCTTATTTTGGTCTTGAATTTTTATTTGTTCAAAACGAGTTTCCAAACCTACATCATCATCACTACCTTTATCTCCATCGAAAGAATTAGTTTCATCAAAAGTAACATGTATGAATTCCTCAACCATTAGAGTTCGTTTATTAAAAACTCTATAAGATTTGCTAGTCGATAAATATCCTAGGAAAATTTCAATATCGAATTTGGAGTCGAATTTTTTCAAATTATCTTTGTATTTAAAATAAAATATTTACATCCAAAAACTTTAAAATAATTAATATTTTGAATTCTATTTTTTCAAAGTTCTTAAGGAGTTTTAGTTTTCTTTTTTGCTTACTAATACTCCATTAACAATGTAACAAAAGGTATTAATTGCCTCGACCCAAAAATATTTTGGCAAATTATCTTCATTTAACATAGTCTGAACCATTTCTTGCAATGTGCAATTCTTCCTTTCTACTATACCATTTTGTTCAAGTGTTCTAGGAGCCGAAAAGTTATGTTCATATTCATGTTCTTTACAGAAATCATCAAAGTCAACATTATCAAATTCTCCACCATGGTCACTTCTAATTGTTGTAATAGAATAACCTTTTTCATTTTCAACTTTCTTACAAAAATATTTAAAAGTTTTCAAAACTTCTTCTTTTAATCTCATAAATATAATCCTAGTAAATCTTGAAAAATCATCTACTATAACAAAGGCATAATGTTTACCTCCTAAGCTAGTCGTCCTAGAAGGTCCAAAAAGATCCATATGGAGAAGTTATAAATGTTTTGTAGTTGAAGCATAAAGTTTCGGTTTGAAAGAATTCTTTACTTGTTTTCTAAATTGACAAGCATCGCAAATTTTATCTTTTTCAAATTTCAAATTTGGTAAACCTTTTACAAAACAGTTTTTAGAACTTTTTGAGAGAAGATCCATGTTTAATATCCAAGTCTTCCATGCCATAACCATGATTCTTCTTTCAAGCTAAATAGACACTTTTCATAATTTTCAAGTTTAATGTTTATAATATAAACATCTTTCATTCGGCTTCCTATGAAAATCACATCTTTAGATGTAGCGTCCTTAATAAGGCATTCGGTAGAATCGAATTTTATATTATATCCTTTGTCACATAATTGACTAATGCTTAGTAAATTATTTGTAAGGTCATCAACTAGTAAAACATTTTCAATAGATGGGCATGAGTGGTTACCAATGTTTCCAATGTCGATTATTTTACCTTTGGTGTTATTTCCAAATGTCACATGGCCTCCATCCTTCTCTTGAAAATTTGATAACAATGATCGGTCTCCGGTCATATGCTTTGAAATCCACTATCCAAGAATCATTTGCTTTTTGTTTTCTTTTGGTACCTACAAGGGCAATTTAAGTTTTGACTTTTGGTACCTATACAAACTTGGATCCTTGGTAGTTAGTTTTTGTGAATTCTTGTATTCACTTGTATTTTTTTCAAAAAATAATTTCTTTTTAGTTATACAATTGAAGGCTACATGTCCAATTTTATTACAAAAACTACATGAGGTATTTGAAGTCTTAACAAACATATTTTTGAGAGATTTTTGTTTTAAAGAGGGTTTGTATCCAATTTCCTCTTTTATCAAAAATGTACTTTTGACTACCAAGTATTAAATCAAAATTTTTCTTACCTTCGGTAAACTTATGGATAATTTTTGTTAAGTCATTGACCTTTTCTTTCAAAGAAATGTTTTCTTTTATCAAAAGATTATGGTCAATGTTTTCTTTTTGCTTTTCCGAAATTTTCTTAATTTCTTCTTTTAAAACGGAATTTTTCTTCTTAAGAATAGCATGATTCAAAGCAAGTTTTTCAAAATTTTCAAGCATTTCATCGTATGAATTTGAAAGCTCATCATAGGAACATACCTCATCTTCGATTTTCATGAAGCACATATTCGCCACTTCATCTTGACTATCATTTTCATTTTGTTCTTCGTCGTCGCTATCATTCCATGTGGCTTGAAGTGTCTTTTTCTTAAAAAAAAAAAATTTTGTTCGGACACTCTGTTCTCTTATGATTTGGCTTGTCACAATCATAGCAAATAATTTTTTTGCCCCTTTCTTCCCCATTTTCCTCTTTCTTTTGAAATTTTCGATCATTGCGAAAGCCTCTCCATTTTTTGACAAGAAGAACTAAATTATCAAGCTCTTCATCGCTCATGTTTTTACTTGATGTTCCTTCCTCAATTGTCGATTTTAAAGCAATTTGTCGTTTAGGAGGCTCCTTTGATTCCTTCTTGCTTTTTCTTGTTTTCTCCTTAACCTCGGCATTATTTAGCTCATAGGTCATTAATGTGTCGTAGAGCTCTTCCAAAGGATATGTATTTATATCCTTAGTATTCTCGATTAACATCATCAACGGACTACATTCCTTCGATAAGGACCTAAACATTTTACTCACAAGTGCAGCGTTAGTAAATTTACGATCAAAACCTTTAAGACCATTTACAATATCTGTAAAACGAGTAATCACGTCAACAATAGGCTCATTTTGTTTCATAAAGAAATTTTCAAATTCTTTAACTAGCATATTTATCTTTATTTCCTTAACCTTACTTGTGACGACTTGAGTAACTTCAAGAGCATGTTAAATATCATATTCAGAATCACATGTACTAATTTCATTAAATTCATTTCTATCAAGTGCACAATAAAGTAAAATTTTAGCCTTGGCATTTAATGATAGTTTGTTCTTATCTTCATCATCGTATTCTTCTCTAGATTTGGACATAGTTTGATCCGGTCTACCAGCTACTTTAATGGTCTTAGTGGGAAGTTTGATCCGGTCTACCAGCTACTTTAATGGTCTTAGTGGGAACATGTGGGCCATATTCTATAACTTCCCAAATAGTGTAATCAATAGATTGAATATATATCATCATCCGAGCCTTCCAATAGTTATAATGTATGCTATCAAAGAAATGAGGCCGATTTGTAGAGTGCCCCTCAATATTTTGAAAAACTTGGTTAGCCATTACTCAAGATTGTAGAATAAAAAAAATAGTACCAAGCTCTGATATCAATTAAAAGCCCAAGAACAACTAACCAACAAGGGGTGAATTGGTTATTTGATACTCTTTCGAAAATAAATGGAAAATTAAGCAATTAAAATAATGAATAAGCAAGATAACACAAAAGTAATAACAGGAAGGAAAAGAGTGTGCAAACGATGTAATAAGGAGGTTCGATCCAAACAACGATCTACGTCCTCCGTTACCAAGCTCTCCGTCACTAGCAAGGCCTTTTCCACTATATTTGATTGACTTATGGTGCAATCCAATCTTCTTACAAAGCTTTCAGTGACTTACAAACAAGGAGTACTGATCATTTACAATGTTGAGCTTTTCGGGACTTCAACCAACCCACGATTCAAAATTTAAAGGGAAAATTGAATTTACAGTCAAAGACTTCTCTCTTAATTANATGACGAAATATAGTGACCGCTCTCTTTTTTAAGAGGAGATTGCATGAGATTGTCCCTATAAAAATATTATGCCGATTTTGGCGGTGGCTGGCCCTACCCACTTCTGCCAGAGTAATGTAATTCATCTCTATTATTGTTAGGCACTAGTTTATATGGCAACAGTACTATGACATTAAATGATGGTTCACTTAAATGTAATGTCATATAATTCATTTAATTGAACCTAAAAATTGTGATCACCTAGATAGATGCTAAATAGCATTATTCAGCATAGAGAAGAGAGATCAGCTCAACCGTTCTTCAATTAGCGACTGGAGTAGTAACGTGGTCGAGTTTCTCATAGGGCCGGTTACTTTGGTCATGATTAATAGGTGAAGTCGATCGAATACTGTTTAGTTTTTGTTATTTTTCCAATGCAAATGCCGGCAATTAAGGTAATTAATAATATATCACCTGTCAATATGGATCAAAGTCAAAGGAATGGGCTGGTCCGACACTGACTTATTGACTGGAGTCAAGATTTCATTCCACAAATACAATGAACTTGCCAAAAGAACTGGAGTAATGTTATACATTCTCAACGTTAATATGATATTAAATAATAAATATAATTAAATTTTACATTTCATTTAGTTAATCACTTAATATTGAAGTTATAACTAAAATAGGATTAAATAACATTATTCAAAGAACTGTTCAAATTTTAATAAAAATTGTACATTATCAAAGAAATAAAATATTCTCTTGTTTCTTTAATTCTTATCCAGTATTTTCGAACATATTCTTTAAGATTTTTGGTAAGTTTTAACTGTTAGAATTGGAAATTAAAAATATATTTGGACATTCATTAGCTGATGATTAACATAGAATTAATTAAAGACCAAATGAATTTACCCTCATCTAAAATCTAGTTAGAGGGTACGAATTTCTTATCTAAAATTTACCTTCAACATACGCCTACGTTGAAGATCAAATTTAGATAAATAAATATGTACTTTCTTTGACAACTTAAACTTTCATAACGTACATGAAATATTCCTGGCTTGAATCAAAGTTTCAAAGACAAATCAAGGTTACTAAACTCTTCATGAACACACTCACTGAATTTGCTGTTCAAATTGCCATAATTTTCAGCAAGTCTTCCATTCTCTATATTACTGTTAAACCTACCTGTTTGTCCACGATGATCAAGCCCGGGGATTGGCTTGTTAAAGCCCGATCCAGCCCGTCGACTCAACCCAGCATGAGACGTTAAAAATTCTCTGCTTTTCTTGGCTAAAGTTCTCTCCAGTTTGTGAGCATTTTGGTGTCCTCCTAGAGCTTGTGAACTGTAAAACTTCCTTCTGCAATAGTTACAAGAGAAGACTCGTGGTGCTTCGGGCGGACTAAATGTTGATGATGATGAAGAACCTGGAGAAGAAGGGTCCAGTACTAGGTCTAGGTTTAAATGATCATTCTTTGATAAACCCAAACTTAGACAAGTACTAGGTTCATAATTCATGGCTAATGAGTAGAAGAGGAAAAGAAAAAGCAAGGAATTAACTTGTCAATTAAGTTGGTAACTTATAAGGGAAGTGTAGTACTGTAGATAGGCTGGGAAGTCTAGCTTATATAGAAAATCCACCCTCGGCCAGCCCGCTAAATTATACACACACAAAGAAGGAGAGTGTGTAAATCATGTAGAAGAAATATGAATGGAACTATGGAAGGGAGGTTAGATATATAAAATGGGAAAATAGATGTATTTGTCTTGGATTACATGAGATACAAAATACGAAGGTTTATTGGTCCTGCAACCTTAAATGGAAATGAAGTTAAAAAAAAAATAGTGATCATTTATGTCGTGAGAGTGAATGAGGGAGAGAGAATACTGCGAAATCAGTGGGGGAATCAAAGGTTGTCGCCTCTATCAAGGGCAGCATTGAAGCTTCTTGTCGGCCCATTAAAAAAATTCCACTACATGTTCAAAAAAACATACTATACGTAAAGAATAATGTTTTTATCATTACAAGTGATTAACATCAATCTAGATGATAGTGCTTAAAGAGTGGAATTTACTACAACTTAGACTTTGGCTTCTTAATGATAATATTAATTTGTATTGGTATAAACATTTATTGTGGAATTTTTTGCAAATACTGAAAAGTTATATTTTTAGTCAACGAAAATCGTCAACAAAAGCATTTAGGTTTACGGATGAACTTGTATTTATCAACTGACTCCATCAATCCAAATGTCAATGAATTATGTTGAAGTTTTTGTTGGTTTAGTACAAAAGTCTTTGTCAATTGTCAGCGATACTTAACACAACAGTTTAGTCAAATTCACACAGTTTCTAATTTTGATTATACAATATATCTTTCAAATAAAACTGATCTTCTTCTCCCAGTGGACATGATAAAAATTTCTCACTAGCGACGAAGTAGGGGTGGGATCTTTTAAAATAATAATAATCGATGTTATAATATAAGTTGATCATTTATCCCCGACTTGTTACTATTCTAATTAATTGCTGTATGACTCGACCCTCAGTCCCCGGGCCTCTAAAGTCGAGCGTAGCATAGCTTGACCGTAAAAGGTGACTCAGGTCGTGCTTTCGTGTATTTGGGATGCTCCAAATTTAAACAACTTGATCTACATATTTTTTACATCATCAGTCTGTAGGACTAAAACGATGTAATAGGACTATATGTTTTATTTACATTGTTGCATATTTAATTGACAAAAAATGATTTTGTGGCATGCAATAATGCTTGTAAAATCCTAGAATGTTTCTATTCTCAAGGACAATGATCTGATCTCGAAAGTTGACCTTTGCCCGTGTCACTTGTCAGTGCCGAATACATAATCCTTTGCTTGCTTAATATACTAGGAGTCCAAGTTCAATGCAAATCCAGTCTTGAGTTAATAATAATTCAACTTTATCACCCAACAAAATCCCTGGATTGAATCTTTTGAAACTTCCATGGGACTTGCCTCTTGCAGCAAAGTTGTTAGACAAAAAGATCTCTTTGAGTATCTCGTTGTAACCACCCCACTCTTTCGATCATCTCTAATATGAAAAAATTTCTAGCATTTATGGAGTATGAGTATCAATCCTTTATATCACTCTTTATGTTCGTTATACAGATTTACATGCAATTTGAGTTTTATGTATAAACAAAATAAAAGACATACAGATAGTGTTATTGGGTCGTAAATAGAATTCATTGGTGAACAACTTTGAAATCGATGTTGATTCATTAGACATAAATGACCACCTAGATAAAATTCATAGAATGTATTGAAGATGTTCTTACAAGTTTGAATAGTGTTCTACACGTCTAGATCGTATTCGTGTTTATTAAATACCTTTTCCATAGAAATTATATTTAAATACAATATTTGTAACCATATACATGTATATAGCAATTACAATTAGAGGTGTCAAACTATGTCGACTACTACGCTCAATCCATGACGTACTTGCTCGCACAAGCTTGTAGGCTAGCAACTTGTTTGGGAAGTGATTATAATTTAATACCTTATGGTCAAATATAAATTTATCCACACTTTCGTCTGATCTACAGCTACTACTCACATATCATCTATACATTTTCTTAAAACTCACAACTTATAATTACTTAATCATAAATTAATCACTTCCTAAACATGTACAAAGTGTTGGAAAAATGAGAAAATTGGTCACTTTTGGCATAAGTTTGAGTGGGACCTGTTGGTCCGATTTGAAAGATCAAAGTTGATCTGTGTTCTCCTCCGTGAGAGTATCGAAATCATATATTTACTTGCCAAAATTGATTAACGGATGAATGAGAAATTGGAGCTCAAAGTTGGCCATTGGAAAATGGTTTATATGAGAAAAGTGACATTTGTCCCACATAGGAAAATGAAGAAAGCATGAACTACTTTATATGTGCCTACACTTTGAAATGGTGTAATCATGTGTAGCATAGAGGTTCTCTCCACGTGCGTGCACAGGGGGTGCAAATTTATGACCGAAATAGTCTTCGGAACTTGAACTTCGGTGCGGGCGCGAACTGCGCACACGAATGTCGGACCGAACAAAGCAAAATTCACCTTTTCGGAGAGCCCACGTTTTGCAATTTGTTTTTGCTTTCTCCAATGACTTTGAGTTTCTGAAACTGCAAAAACTTCAATGGACTCCCAATGGTCACAATTTTAATGGGTAGTAATTCCAATGGACTCCCAATGGTTACAATGTTAATAGGCAGTATGCCTATAAAAAGGCTCATTCTCCAGCAAT
>NW_019259379.1:301094-317142 GCF_002742605.1 Olea europaea var. sylvestris
AAGTTTTTCCATTTTTATTTTGGGTCAAGTATCTAGAGCGAAATTTTCCAATTCCCACTTTTTTCCCCCATTTTTTTCCATATTCTTGGCTTGTTGCAAAATGAATTTTTCTGTATGATTTTTCCTTCATTTAGAGAATTTTTAGTAACAAATATTCATTTTCACAAAAAGTAGACTCTCATGCATCATAAACACTTTGTTACAAAAAATAAAAGTTTGTCGTTAGAAGTTTGCCGCAAAATAATATGTAGGCACCTTGTTTCCCTCCCTTTTTGGTTACGATCTTTATTATTTGGGCGCCTTTGATATATTACGACAACTTTTTATATCGCCTTATATTTTTTTGGTATTTTATTTTATTTTATTTTGCCGCAATCTTTGCAGAAAATCTGAACACAATATTACTGAGCATTGCAAAACCTTAACAATAACATGCATTTGAAGCTTTTTGCAAGAATTACGTGTTATTGTATTCTTCTATACCCTACGATAAAATAGGTGCCACAACATACGTGTGAACATTACGAAAGATTGACAGCAGCCCTTTTTTTTTTTCCCGTTGTAAAAATCATTTTTATTCAAATTTTTTTCTTCCAATAATGGAATTTTTAGCAATAAATATTCATTATCACAAAAATTAAATCCTATCGCATGACAAACACTTTTTTGCAAGATATAAAAATTTGTCGCCATAAGTTTTCCACCAAAATATATTTTGGCACCTTGCTTCTATCATAATTTTTGTGACAATTTTTATTATTTGTCACACTTTTTGGCATATTACGACAACTTTTATGTCGCCTTATATCTTTTTGATACTTATATTTTTCACTATAATATTTTGGAGAAACTTCAAAAATTTGTTGCGCTAAATCATTTAATGCGACAATTTTTTGTATGTTGCAAAATACCTTGTCGCTAAATTATAATTTTGTTGTAGTGGTTTCATTTTTTATGCATTGTAAAAGTAACAAAATTTTTGGAAATAATTAAAGTTAGATTTGACATGGGATGCTTAAGTATTTTTTTTCATTCATGCTGGTCCAGTGCACCTTTATTGATAATTGGGTACCAAGTTGTAAAGTGATTTAGGCCTCGATTGGACTACAAAAATCAAATCCATTACGTAACATCTAATCGTTTTTCTTTACTATGAGTCTATGATTACGGCAGACCCATTTTAATGTTCCTTTAAAGTCTTAATACATATAAGCACGATGGTGACTAGACTCATTTTACCTTCAAATATTTTCCAATCAGACAGCCAAAGTTTAAACCAAGAAATAATCAACGAAACTAAAAAATCAATACAGTTCAATTGTACTGGACTTGGGTGTTTCACATTCATGCTTCAATAATTTCTCCCAAATCTTATGCCAGAAATATGTGAATAAGTTGTTATTTTTTGATATAAGTACTAATTTTGGATGCTAGGGTACTTGAATTTTTTTTTCTTATTATTTTTTAATCCTTTGAATTTGTTTAAAAGTTGCTGTTAACATAAAACTAATATTTTTCTTGATTTCAAGAAAAAACAAGTTTAAATTATAATAAATAATAAGCATCTTAAAAAATTTAAGAAAAAGATTAGTTGTAATTAAAATTGCCTTGTTAAATTTTGAGATAATTGTTTATATGTGATGTCCCTTTTTTCCACATTCTACTATGTTCAATATGGTTAAGTCCCTTTTGACAGGGCCAGGTGTGTTCCTTCCTAGTGTTGATTCCAGGCTGCCAAATTTTTTTTCCTTGGTGATGGTTCCAAGCTATCCTAGTACATGCAACAAAGGGTAGAATAAATCCCCCATTCCTCCCACTTGAGAACTAGCACTCTTAGAAGAATAATTATAGAGAGGAATCTATATTGTTATTTACATTAAGTGTTGTGAGACTTCTATGCAGACATCTATCAAGAACATGTGACGAAAGATTCATGAAGATTTGAGGGACACTTTTGAAAAGATCAATGTGTTGGAAGGTCATGACGAAATATAGTGACCGCTCTCTTTTTTAAGAGGAGATTGCATGAGATTGTCCCTATAAAAATATTATGCCGATTTTGGCAGTGGCTGGCCCTACCCACTTCTGCCAGAGTAATGTAATTCATCTCTATTATTGTTAGGCACTAGTTTATATGGCAACAGTACTATTACATTAAATGATGGTTCACTTAAATGTAATGTCATATAATTCATTTATTTGAACCTATAAATTGTGATCAACTAGATAGATGCTAAATAGCATTATTCGGCATAGAGAAGAGATCAGCTCAACCGTTCTTCAATTAGCGACTGGAGTAGTAAGGTGGTCGAGTTTCTCATAGGGCCGGTTACTTTGGTCATGATTAATAGGTGAAGTCGATCGAATACTGTTTAGCTTTTGTTATTTTTCCAAAGCAAATGCCAAGGTAACTAATAATTAATCACCTGTTAATATGGATCAAAGTCAAAGGAATTGGCTGGTCCGACGCTGACTTATTGACTGGAGTCAAGATTTCATTCCACAAATACAAGGAACTTGCCAAAAGAACTGGAGTAATGTTATACATTCTCAACGTTAATATGATATTAAATAATACATATAATTAAATTTTACATTTCATTTAGTTAATCACTTAATATTGAAGTTATAAGTAAAATAGGATTAAGTAACATTATTCAAAGAACTGTTCAAATTTTAATAAAAATTGTACATTATTAAAGAAATAAAATATTCTCTTGTTTCTTTAATTCTTATCCAGTATTTTCGAACATATTCTTTAAAATTTTTGGTAGGTTTGAACTGTTAGAATTGGAAATTAAATATATATTTAGACATTCATTAGCTGATGATTAACATAGATTTAATTAAAGACTAAATGAAGTTACCCTCATCTAAAATCTAGTTAGAGGGTACGAATTTCTTATCTAAAATTTACCTTCAACATACGCCTACGTTGAAGATCAAATTTAGATAAATAAATATGTACTTTCTTTGACAACTTAAACTTTCATAACGTACATGAAATATTCCTGGCTTGAATCAAAGTTTCAAAGACAAATCAAGGTTACTAAACTCTTCATGAACACACTCACTGAATTTGCTGTTCAAATTGCCATAATTTTCAGCAAGTCTTCCATTCTCTATATTACTGTTAAACCTACCTGTTTGTCCACGATGATCAAGCCCGGGGATGGGCCCGTGCATGTTGTTTAGCTTGTTAAAGCCCGATCCAGCCCGTCGACTCAACCCAGCGTGAGACGTTAAAAATTCTCTGCTTTTCTTGGCTAAAGTTCTCTCCAGTTTGTGAGCATTTTGGTGTCCTCCTAGAGCTTGTGAACTGTAAAACTTTCTTCTGCAATAGTTACAAGAGAAGACTCGTGGTGCTTCGGGCGGACTAAATGTTGATGATGATGAAGAACCTGGAGAAGAAGGGTCCAGTACTAGGTCTAGGTTTAAATGATCATTCTTTGATAAACCCAAACTTAGACAAGTACTAGGTTCATAATTCATGGCTAATGAGTAGAAGAGGAAAAGAAAAAGCAAGGAATTAACTTGTCAATTAAGTTGGTAACTTATAAGGGATGTGTAGTACTGTAGATAGGCTGGGAAGTCTAGCTTATATAGAAAATCCACCCTCGCCTAGCCCGCTAAATTATACACACACAAAGAAAGAGAGTGTGTAAATCTTGTAGAAGAAATATGAATGGAACTATGGAAGGTGGTTAGATATATAAAATGGGAAAATAGATGTATTTGTCTTGGATTACATGAGATACAAACTACAAAGGTTTATTGGTCCTGCAACCTTAAATGGAAATGAAGTTAAAAAAAAAATAGTGATCATTTATGTCGTGAGAGTGAATGAGGGAGAGAGAATACTGCGAAATCAGTGGGGGAATCAAAGGTTGTCGCCTCTATCAAGGGCAGCATTGAAGCTTCTTGTCGGCCCATTAAAAAAATTCCACTACATGTTCAAAAAAACATACTATACGTAAAGAATAATGTTTTTATCATTACAAGTGATTAACATCAATCTAGATGATAGTGCTTAAAGAGTGGAATTTACTACAACTTAGACTTTGGCTTCTTAATGATAATATTAATTTGTATTGGTATAAACATTTATTGTGGAATTTTTTGCAAATACTGAAAAGTTATATTTTTAGTCAACGAAAATCGTCAACAAAAGCATTTAGGTTTACGGATGAACTTGTATTTATCAACTGACTCCATCAATCCAAATGTCAATGAATTATGTTGAAGTTTTTGTTGGTTTAGTACAAAAGTCTTTGTCAATTGTCAGCGATACTTAACACAACAGTTTAGTCAAATTCACACAGTTTCTAATTTTGATTATACAATATATCTTTCAAATAAAACTGATCTTCTTCTCCCAGTGGACATGATAAAAATTTCTCACTAGCGACGAAGTAGGGGTGGGATCTTTTAAAATAATAATAATCGATGTTATAATATAAGTTGATCATTTATCCCCGACTTGTTACTATTCTAATTAATTGCTGTATGACTCGACCCTCAGTCCCCAGGCCTCTAAAGTCGAGCGTAGCATAGCTTGACCGTAAAAGGTGACTCAGGTCGTGCTTTCGTGTATTTGGGATGCTCCAAATTTAAACAACTTGATCTACATATTTTTTACATCATCAGTCTGTAGGACTAAAACGATGTAATAGGACTATATGTTTTATTTACATTGTTGCATATTTAATTGACAAAAAATGATTTTGTGGCATGCAATAATGCTTGTAAAATCCTAGAATGTTTCTATTCTCAAGGACAATGATCTGATCTCGAAAGTTGACCTTTGCCCGTGTCACTTGTCAGTGCCGAATACATAATCCTTTGCTTGCTTAATATACTAGGAGTCCAAGTTCAATGCAAATCCAGTCTTGAGTTAATAATAATTCAACTTTATCACCCAACAAAATCCCTGGATTGAATCTTTTGAAACTTCCATGGGACTTGCCTCTTGCAGCAAAGTTGTTAGACAAAAAGATCTCTTTGAGTATCTCGTTGTAACCACCCCACTCTTTCGATCATCTCTAATATGAAAAAATTTCTAGCATTTATGGAGTATGAGTATCAATCCTTTATATCACTCTTTATGTTCGTTATACAGATTTACATGCAATTTGAGTTTTATGTATAAACAAAATAAAAGACATACAGATAGTGTTATTGGGTCGTAAATAGAATTCATTGGTGAACAACTTTGAAATCGATGTTGATTCATTAGACATAAATGACCACCTAGATAAAATTCATAGAATGTATTGAAGATGTTCTTACAAGTTTGAATAGTGTTCTACACGTCTAGATCGTATTCGTGTTTATTAAATACCTTTTCCATAGAAATTATATTTAAATACAATATTTGTAACCATATACATGTATATAGCAATTACAATTAGAGGTGTCAAACTATGTCGACTACTACGCTCAATCCATGACGTACTTGCTCGCACAAGCTTGTAGGCTAGCAACTTGTTTGGGAAGTGATTATAATTTAATACCTTATGGTCAAATATAAATTTATCCACACTTTCGTCTGATCTACAGCTACTACTCACATATCATCTATACATTTTCTTAAAACTCACAACTTATAATTACTTAATCATAAATTAATCACTTCCTAAACATGTACAAAGTGTTGGAAAAATGAGAAAATTGGTCACTTTTGGCATAAGTTTGAGTGGGACCTGTTGGTCCGATTTGAAAGATCAAAGTTGATCTGTGTTCTCCTCCGTGAGAGTATCGAAATCATATATTTACTTGCCAAAATTGATTAACGGATGAATGAGAAATTGGAGCTCAAAGTTGGCCATTGGAAAATGGTTTATATGAGAAAAGTGACATTTGTCCCACATAGGAAAATGAAGAAAGCATGAACTACTTTATATGTGCCTACACTTTGAAATGGTGTAATCATGTGTAGCATAGAGGTTCTCTCCACGTGCGTGCACAGGGGGTGCAAATTTATGACCGAAATAGTCTTCGGAACTTGAACTTCGGTGCGGGCGCGAACTGCGCACACGAATGTCGGACCGAACAAAGCAAAATTCACCTTTTCGGAGAGCCCACGTTTTGCAATTTGTTTTTGCTTTCTCCAATGACTTTGAGTTTCTGAAACTGCAAAAACTTCAATGGACTCCCAATGGTCATAGTGTTAATGGGCAGTAACTCCAATGGATTCCCAATGATCACAATATTAATGGGCAGTATGCCTATAAAAAGGCTCATTCTCCAGCAATCTAACACACTCGAAAATCTTACCTACATTCCTGCATACACAGTTTCTTCTTTTCTGCATTCCTTATCCAGTAAGGTCTTGTTCTTCTAGTAATATTGTTCGGATACTAGATCAGTTTGTCAGAGTAGTATCTGCGGTGCTCAGATTCTACTATATACCGTTGTATCCTGGGAAACAGACGCTCGGATTAAAACTCAAGCACGTACGGTGAGAGTGCGAATCTGTTTTAAGGACACCACACAAGCCTCGGGTTAAAAGTTTATATGAAGTTATAAGTATGTTGTTAATTTTTTTGCTCTCTGAAATTTCTGTTAATTTCCAACTTTCTCGTTTAGATTTATTAAATTAACGCGTTTTACATAACTTAATATAATTTAGTTCTAAATTAGATTAATATATTGTGGTTTATGATAATTTAGTTTATTGTGTAATTAACTAATATTATAAATCGGTATGAGAAAACTCGGTATTTAATCTTATTGTATGCGTAAAATCAAGTTTGTGCACATCCGGTATACAGCCTGTAAATACGGTAAGCTGCATATACGGTAAGTGCAATTTCAATATCTAAAATGCATATATGATACCCGTAAATTCGGTATCATTCTACCAACATAATTTCCAACAAACTTAAAATAGATTCTATACACATTGGTAGTAAATAAATTGTTTATTTTATTTTATTGAAATAAACAAGTTGTTTATTAGAAACTAATATTTGTTTCATTTTCAGAAATGGCTACCGAACCAACCAACATTGATGTGACCCAAACTGCTCCTGCTGAAAATCAGGATGTGGGCTCTACTGTGGCTCAAAGGCCAAGCTCCGTTATGGCACAGACTGTGGCTAAGTTGTCAAGTCATGTTGTGAGTCAAACTATGGCTCCAACTGTGTCGGTTAATCATGGAGAAAAATCGAAGAAATTCAATGGCTTGAATTTCAAGAGGTGGCAGCAGAAAATGCTATTTTATCTGACCACCTTGAATCTTGCGAGATTCTTGACTGAGACTGCCCCAAAACTCAATGAGGGTGAAGGAGATGTGCAAGCAGTTAGTGCATTTGATGCATGGAAGTATTCGGACTTCTTGTGCCGAAACTATATTATGAATAGCTTAGCAGATTCGTTGTACAATGTGTATAGTACTATGAAAACTACTAAGGAGTTGTGGGAGTCTTTGGACCGAAAATATAAAACTGAGGATGCCGGAGCTACAAAGTTCATTGTCGGTAGGTTCCTAGACTATAAAATGGTGAACTCCAAAACAGTTATCAGTCAAGTGCAAGAACTCCAAGTGATTCTTCACGAGATTCATGTCGAATGGATGAGTTTGAGTGAAACTTTTCAAGTGGCTGCAATTATTGAAAAACTGTCCCCCGCGTGGAAAGATTTCAAGAATTATCTGAAACACAAAAGAAAAGAAATGAATGTTGAAGAGCTAATTGTTAGACTTTGAATTGAAGAAGACAATAAAAGTTCCGAAAAGAAGTGGTTTAATCCTGGTGNGAGAGTATCGAAATCATATATTTACTTGCCAAAATTGATTAACGGATGAATGAGAAATTGGAGCTCAAAGTTGGCCATTGGAAGATGGTTTATATGAGAAAAGTGACATTTGTCCCACATAGGAAAATGAAGAAAGCATGAACTACTTTATATGTGCCTACACTTTGAAATGGTGTAATCATGTGTAGCATAAAGGTTCTCTCCACGTGCGTGCACAGGGGGTGCAAATTTCGGACCGAAATAGTCTTCGGAACTTGAACTTGGGTGCGGGCACGAACTGCGCACACGAATGTCGGACCGAACAAAGCAAAATTCACCTTTTCGGAGAGCCCACGTTTTGCAATTTGTTTTTGCTTTCTCCAATGACTTTGAGTTTCTGAAACTGCAAAAACTTCAATGGACTCCCAATGGTCATAGTGTTAATGGGCAGTAACTCCAATGGATTCCCAATGATCACAATATTAATGGGCAGTATGCCTATAAAAAGGCTCATTCTCCAGCAATCTAACACACTCGAAAATCTTACCTACATTCCTGCATACACAGTTTCTTCTTTTCTGCATTCCTTATCCAGTAAGGTCTTGTTCTTCTAGTAATATTGTTCGGATACTAGATCAGTTTGTCAGAGTAGTATCTGCGGTGCTCAGATTCTACTATATACCGTTGTATCCTGGGAAACAGACGCTCGGATTAAAACTCAAGCACGTCCGGTGAGAGTGCGAATCTGTTTTAAGGACACCACACAAGCCTCGGGTTAAAAGTTTATATGAAGTTATAAGTATGTTGTTAATTTTTTTTGCTCTCTGAAATTTCTGTTAATTTCCAAC
The DNA here is from genome assembly GCF_002742605.1 of Olea europaea var. sylvestris. Classification (NCBI taxonomy): domain Eukaryota; kingdom Viridiplantae; phylum Streptophyta; class Magnoliopsida; order Lamiales; family Oleaceae; genus Olea; species Olea europaea. The sequence goes on from NW_019259379.1 coordinate 309,680, forward strand.
TTTCTCGTTTAGATTTATTAAATTAACGCGTTTTACATAACTTAATATAATTTAGTTCTAAATTAGATTAATATATTGTGGTTTATGATAATTTAGTTTATTGTGTAATTAACTAATATTATAAATCGGTATGAGAAAACTCGGTATTTAATCTTATTGTATGCGTAAAATCAAGTTTGTGCACATCCGGTATACAGCCTGTAAATACGGTAAGCTGCATATACGGTAAGTGCAATTTCAATATCTAAAATGCATATATGATACCCGTAAATTCGGTATCATTCTACCAACATAATTTCCAACAAACTTAAAATAGATTCTATACACATTGGTAGTAAATAAATTGTTTATTTTATTTTATTGAAATAAACAAGTTGTTTATTAGAAACTAATATTTGTTTCATTTTCAAAAATGGCTACCGAACCAACCAACATTGATGTGACCCAAACTGCTCCTGCTGAAAATCAGGATGTGGGCTCTACTGTGGCTCAAAGGCCAAGCTCCGTTATGGCACAGACTGTAGCTAAGTTGTCAAGTCATGTTGTGAGTCAAACTATGGCTCCAACTGTGTCGGTTAATCATGGAGAAAAATCGAAGAAATTCAATGGCTTGAATTTCAAGAGGTGGCAGCAGAAAATGCTATTTTATCTGACCACCTTGAATCTTGCGAGATTCTTGACTGAGACTGTCCCAAAACTCAATGAGGGTGAAGGAGATGTGCAAGCAGTTAGTGCATTTGATGCATGGAAGCATTCGGACTTCTTGTGCCGAAACTATATTATGAATAGCTTAGCAGATTCGTTGTACAATGTGTATAGTACTATGAAAACTACTAAGGAGTTGTGGGAGTCTTTGGACCGAAAATATAAAATTGAGGATGCCGGAGCTACAAAGTTCATTGTCGGTAGGTTCCTAGACTATAAAATGGTGAACTCCAAAACAGTTATCAGTCAAGTGCAAGAACTCCAAGTGATTCTTCACGAGATTCATGTCGAATGGATGAGTTTGAGTGAAACTTTTCAAGTGGCTGCAATTATTGAAAAATTGTCCCCCGCGTGGAAAGATTTCAAGAATTATCTGAAACACAAACGAAAAGGAATGAATGTTGAAGAGCTAATTGTTAGACTTTGAATTGAAGAAGACAATAAAAGTTCCGAAAAGAAGTGGTTTAATCCTGGTGTGGCTAAAGCCAATGTTGTGGAGCATGGTCAAAGTAGTAAGACCCACAAAATAAGTTTGGGCCATCCAGTGGCAAAGGGACAAAGTTAGGACCGAAAGGTGGAATTTTTAAGAAGAAATTTCAAAGAAAATGCTTCAATTGTAACAAAGTAGGCCACAAGTTTTCGGAGTACAGATTGCCAAAGAAGAAGAAGAAAGAAGCAAATATGGTTGACTACATGGCACATGATGTGTCTGAAATCAATCTCGCAGCCATAATTTCTGAAGTGAACATAATGGGTTCAAACCCAAAAGAATGGTGGATTGACACCGATGCTACGATACACGTGTGCTCTGATAAAGAGTTATTTGCTACATTCGAAACAATTGAGAATGGAGAGAAGTTGTTCATGGAAAATTCAGCAACTTCTGTGATCAAGGGTCAAGGAAAGGTTGTTCTAAAAATGACCTCGGGAAAAGAGCTGACTCTTAACAATGTGTTATATATGTCAGAAATTTGCAAGAACCTAGTGTCCAAGTCGCTTTTGAATAAGCATGACTTTCGTATTGTATTTGAGTCAGACAAAGTTATTTTGTCTAAGAGTGGAATGTTTGTCGGAAAAGGTTATGTTTCCGACGATATGTTCAAATTGAATGTAATGGTTGTTAAACCAAAAATGAATAAAGTAAACTCTTCTCTATGCCATGGTAGACTAGGACATGTTAACTATGATATTTTACGTAGATTAGTTAACTTGAATTGTATATCCAAGTTCCACATTGATTCCAAACATAAGTATGAAACTTGTGTTGAGGCAAAATTGAAAAGGTCATCCTTTAAATCAATCTAACGAAACACAAAACCACTTGATTTAATTCACAGTGACATATATGATTTAAAATTTGTACAAACAAGAGGCGACAACAAGTATTTCATTACTTTTTTCAACGATAGCACTAAATACTGTTATGTGTATTTGCTCAAAAGTAAGGATGAAGTTATAGAGAAATTTATTCTCTATAAGAATGAAGTTGAAACGCAACTCAATAAGAAAGTTAAGGTGTTGAGAAGCGATCGAGGTGGTGAGTATGAAGCACCGTTTGCTGAATTCTATGCGCAACACGGAATCATACATGAAACCACTGCACCTTACTCACAGCAACAAAATGGTGTTGCTGAACGTAAAAATCGTATGTTAAAGGAAATGATGAATGCAATGCTAAGAAGTTCTGGGTTACCTCAGAACATGTGGGGGGAAGCTGTGTTATCAACAAATTACCTTTTAAATAAGGTACCCTGGAAGAAAATGGAAAAGACTCCTTATGAATTATGGAAAGGAAGAAAGTCTTCTTATAAATACTTACGAGTGTGGGGGTGTCTTGCTAAAGTAGCTGTCCCAACACCAAAGAAAGTAAAGATAGGCCCAAAAACTGTAGATTACATCTTCATTGGCTATGCACATAATAGTAGTGCTTATCGATTTCTTGTGTATGATTCTAAAATCTCAGAGATACACAAAAACACGATAATGGAATCAAGAAACATTTCATTCTTTGAACATGTATTCTCATACAAGTCTAAAGAGAAAGCAAGCTCTTCTAAACGAACATATGATACTATGGCTGAAAATAGTCAAGACCAAGAATTAGAAGAGGAAATTGAGGTTAAACCAAGACGTAGCAAAAGGGAAAGGACAGAAAAATCTTATGGTCCTGATTTTCTGACTTATATGCTAGAAAGTGAACCTCAAAGCTATCAAGAAGCTATGAACTTATCAGAAGGATCTCAATGGAAAGATGCCATTAAAAGTGAAACAGATTCCATATTGCAAAATCATACATGGGAGCTAGTGGATCTTCCTCCAAGAAGTAAACCGCTAAACTACAAATAGATTTTCAAAAAGAAAATGAAAGCAGATGGAACTATTGAAAAGTACAAGGCTAGGTTAGTAATAAAATGTTACAGACAACGCGAAGGCCTTTATTACTTTGATACATATTCTCCAGTGATAAGAATAACATCTATTAGGATCATACTTGCGATCGCTGCTCTGCGATATCTTGAAATACATCAAATGGATGTTAAAACTGTATTTTTGAATAGAGATTTAGATGAAGAAATCTATATGGAACAACCCGAGGGGTTTTCATCACCAGGACAGAAAAAGAAAGTCTACAAATTGGTGAAATCATTGTATGGCTTGAAACAAGCTCCAAACAGTGGCACGAAAAATTTGACAATGTCATGATGGAATGTGAATTTAAAATCAACGAGTGTGACAAATGTGTTTATGTTAAAGACACTGAAAATGGTTATGTCATTTTATGTCTTTACGTTGATGACATGCTTATTGTTGGTAGTAACAATAAGATGGTTAAATCCACTAAAAACCTGTTAAATTCGAGATTTGACATGAAAGATATGGGATTAGCTTATGTTATACTTGAAATTAAAATTTCACGAACATCAGATGGGATCATTCTAAGCCAGTCACAATATGTGGACAAAATTTTAGAAAAGTTTAGTAAGAATGATTCCGGGATAGCTAAAACACCGATAGTTACAAGTCAGCATCTATCCAAAAATAAAGGTGAAAATATCTCTCAAGTAGAATACTCAAGAATTATTGGAAGTTTGATGTACGTGATAAGTTGTACAAGACCAGACATAGCCTACACAGTTAGTAAACTGAGTAGATACACAAGTAATCCAGGAGCTGATCACTGGAGAGGAATAATAAGAGTACTGAGGTACTTTAGATATACTTGTAATTTTGGACTGCACTATACCAGATATCTAGCAGTCATTGAAGGATGCAGTGATGCTAATTTGATATCTGATATAAAAGACTCAAGGTCCACCAGTGAATTTGTATTCACATTGGGAGGTATTGCCATATCGTGGAAATTCTCTAAGCAAACGGTTATAGCTAGATCTACGATGGAATCTGAGTTTATAGCTCTAGATAAATGCGGTGAAGAGGCCGACACAATACCATAAGAGAACTACTCTCAACTGGAGTTATCACTATTGACTATATAAGGTCAAAAGATAACATTGCGAATCCACTAACCAAATGGCTAAATAGAGAGTTAGTTGGAAAATCATCGAGAGAAATGGGACTTAAGCCCTAGGACGGATAAGTCAATACAAAGGAAACCCAACCTAGTTGACTGGAGATCCCAAGATCTAGGTTCAAATGGACAACCTAAATGTAAAGACTTGATTGAATCACTATGGGGGATGTTACCTCATGTCCATTCCTGTGATGTAACAGTGATGCCCGTAAGGATGAAGGATAAGCAGTATGCTTTTAATGATTCTTTACGCATCGTAAATCAAGCTAAGTAATGCGGGTTACTTATAATTAGAAATCACCTATGTGAGAAAGAAGTGGGGCCGCTTCTAAGAGAATTGTGTGGGGCTCAATTCGTAGAAACTCTCACAGAACCAGGCGTATGTTCATGGCCAAAATGAACATAATAATGAGAACTGAATTGTGTTAGGAATAATCCTATGTGGCATATATCATCGTTTACACAGACGGCAGAACAGTTCAAGAACAACGCGTCTACTGGTCAGCTAGTAAAGTAAATATACTTTCACAAGGAAAGGTTCAAAGGGTAATACCTACCTATCCTATGCAGGTTTCAACCGTTGAACTTTATCACCAAGTCTCTTGTGTCACGTTTCCGTGTCTCTACCAATTTTCATTCATGTGGGGGATTGTTGGAAAAATGAGTAAATGGGTCACATTTGGCATAAGTTTGAGTGGGACCCGTTGGTCCGATTTGGAATATCAAAGTTGATCTGTGTTCTCCTCCGTGAGAGCATCGAAACCATATATTTACTTACCAAAATTGATTAACGAATGAATGAGAAATTGGAGCTCAAAGTTGGCCATTGGAAGATGGTTTATGTGGGAAAAGTAACATTTGTCCCACATAGGAAAATGAAGAAAGCATGAACCACTTTATATATGCCTACACTTTGGAATGGTGTAATCATGTGTAGCATAGAGGCTCTCTCCACGTGCGCGCGCAGAGAGGGTGTAAATCTCGGACTGAAATAGCCTTCGTATCTTGAACTTGGGTGCGGGCCCAACCTGCTCACACGGTGTCGGACCAAACAAGGCAAAATTTGCCCCTTCGAAGAGCCCACGTTTTGTAATTTGTTTTTGCTTTCTCCAATGACTTTTGAGTTTCTGAAACTGCAAAAACTCCAATGGACTCCCAATGATCACAGTGTTAATGGGCAGTAACTCCAATGGACTTCCAATAGTCACAATGTTAATGGGCAATATGCCTATAAAAAGGCTCATTCTCCAGCAATCTAACACACTCGAAAATCTCGCCTACATTCCTGAATACACAGTTTCTTCTTTTCTGCATTCTTTGTCCAATAAGGTCTTGTTCTTGTGGTGATGTTGTTCGGATACTAGATCAGTTCGTCAGAGTAATATCTGCGGTGCTCAGATTCTACTATATACCGTTGTATCCTGGAAAACAGACGCTCGGATTAAAACTCAAGCACGTACGGTGAGAGGGCGAATCTGTTTTAAGGACACTGTGTTTACACAGGCCTCGGGTTAAATATTTATATGAAATTATAAGCATGTCGTTAATTTTTTTTGTTCTCTAAAATTTCTGTTAATTTTCAGCTTTCCCATTTAGATTTATTAAATTAATGTGTTTTACATAACTTAATATAATTTAGTTCTAAATTAGATTAATTTATCGTGGTTTATGATAATTTAGTTTATTGTGTAATTAACTAATATTATAAACCGGTATGAGAAAACCCGGTATTTAATCTTATTGTATGCGTAAAATCAAGTTTGTGCAAATTCGGTATACAGTTTGTAAATACGGTAAGCTGTATATACGGTATATTGCATGTACGGTAAGTGCAATTTCGGTATCTAAAATGCATATACGGTACCCGTAAATTCGGTATCATTCCACCAACATAATTTCCAACAAAAAGAACTGCCTACTGATGCGGGAAATTGGGCATGCATTATGAAAAAAAAAATCGAAAATATAACGTTTCTTCGGTGTTTATTTATTACTAACTTTTATGAACGGTACTGGGGAGGATCACAAAACGTGTGGACCATAATGGGTTTATATGTGATTAAAAATAAAATTTGACTTTAATTAAACAGTAAAAGTAACTTTTTTTACATAAGCATAAATTCCATAGACTCAAGCCATACCATAGACATCTACTCTAACTCATACTCAGTTAAAATAGAACAACTAGTGAAGCACATGGGATAGGATTTTATAAGTGTAGAAGACAGGCTAATAAATCCACAACATGCTGTAGAAGATGCAATATTAAAATATTACAGACGAGAATGGGCTAAATGCATTGACATAACATGTCATTAACTTATGTTACATAGTAATTAATTGAAAGATCATAATCTTGTCTGTCGGCTATAATTGCGCGCGGTGACTGACTATTTTGTGTCATTTACAGAAACCGTAGAAATATAGTAGACTTCTGAAACGAACATTGATGCCTTCTGAAAATATATATAATATGTGGATGAAATATGTCTTTCTTTGTACTTTTACTACCCTACAGAAACATGAGCCAAAACCCTATCTGGCAGACAAGAAATGATCATAGAAAATGTTATTTGAATAATTAAGCTGCCTGAAACATAAGAGACAATTACTGAAAGTCGGAGTGCAATTGGAACCAAATACAACTGACTAATGATATGTAGTACTAACGGTGTTCAAAACTTGTTTAGATTACAGTGAGCTCTTGACTTTACAATGAAGTTGAGATGCATTTTAATTCATTCGACAATAAGTCAGGCAGCCTACTGGTAAGTATAATGGTACTATATAACATTATTCAACACAAAACCTTAAGTTATTATTTTGTAATATTAAGTCGGCTAAAATGTTTTGAATTGTTAGAGCGCAACTGAATTTAATTGTTTACCGATTCAACCCACTTTCTTATGTGATACAAAATTTTGGGATACATTGATGACCAATTTTAAGTCCGGATCAATAATTGTTTTCTCAAAGAAGTTGAAGTGGGGATGTGTGGACCCATGATAACATGCTTCTATTCAGTCGAAGTTTATGTGAGTAAATATTCATAGGTAACATTAAATAAGAAAGACAGCAAAATGAGTCACATAACTCTCTTTCTTTAATTGAGCTTGTCACATAGTGTCACTAAATTGGTGTTATAGTGTCATAACACCAATTATGCTAGATAGCATGATCCCTAAAACCATCATCATCAACCCCCCCCCCCCCAAAAACCACCATC
>NW_019259379.1:320187-326628 GCF_002742605.1 Olea europaea var. sylvestris
TGTCCCCCGCGTGGAAAGATTTCAAGAATTATCTGAAACACAAACGAAAAGGAATGAATGTTGAAGAGCTAATTGTTAGACTTTGAATTGAAGAAGACAATAAAAGTTCCGAAAAGAAGTGGTTTAATCCTGGTGTGGCTAAAGCCAATGTTGTGGAGCATGGTCAAAGTAGTAAGACCCACAAAATAAGTTTGGGCCATCCAGTGGCAAAGGGACAAAGTTAGGACCGAAAGGTGGAATTTTTAAGAAGAAATTTCAAAGAATATGCTTCAATTGTGACAAAGTAGGCCACAAGTTTTCGGAGTACAGATTGCCAAAGAAGAAGAAGAAAGAAGCAAATATGGTTGACTACATGGCACATGATGTGTCTGAAATCAATCTCGCAGCCGTAATTTCTGAAGTGAACATAATGGGTTCAAACCCAAAAGAATGGTGGATTGACACCGATGCTACGATACACGTGTGCTCTGATAAAGAGTTATTTGCTACATTCGAAACAATTGAGAATGGAGAGAAGTTGTTCATGGAAAATTCAGCAACTTCTGTGATCAAGGGTCAAGGAAAGGTTGTTCTAAAAATGACCTCGGGAAAAGAGCTGACTCTTAACAATGTGTTATATATGTCAGAAATTTGCAAGAACCTAGTGTCCAAGTCGCTTTTGAATAAGCATGACTTTCGTATTGTATTTGAGTCAGACAAAGTTATTTTGTCTAAGAGTGGAATGTTTGTCGGAAAAGGTTATGTTTCCGACGATATGTTCAAATTGAATGTAATGGTTGTTAAACCAAAAATGAATAAAGTAAACTCTTCTCTATGCCATGGTAGACTAAGACATGTTAACTATGATATTTTACGTAGATTAGTTAACTTGAATTGTATACTCAAGTTCCACATTGATTCCAAACATAAGTATGAAACTTGTGTTGAGGCAAAATTGAAAAGGTCATCCTTTAAATCAATCTAACGAAACACAAAACCACTTGATTTAATTCACAGTGACATATATGATTTAAAATTTGTACAAACAAGAGGCGACAACAAGTATTTCATTACTTTTTTCAACGATAGCACTAAATACTGTTATGTGTATTTGCTCAAAAGTAAGGATGAAGTTATAGAGAAATTTATTCTCTATAAGAATGAAGTTGAAACGCAACTCAATAAGAAAGTTAAGGTGTTGAGAAGCGATCGAGGTGGTAAGTATGAAGCACCGTTTACTGAATTCTGTGCGCAATACGGAATCATACATGAAATCACTGCACCTTACTCACCGCAACAAAATGGTGTTGCTGAACGTAAAAATCGTATGTTAAAGGAAATGATGAATGCAATGCTAAGAAGTTCTGGGTTACCTCAGAACATGTGGGGGGAAGCTGTGTTATCAACAAATTACCTTTTAAATAAGGTACCCTGAAAGAAAATGGAAAAGACTCCTTATGAATTATGGAAAGGAAGAAAGTCTTCTTATAAATACTTACGAGTGTGGGGGTGTCTTGCTAAAGTAGCTGTCCCAACACCAAAGAAAGTAAAGATAGGCCCAAAAACTGTAGATTACATCTTCATTGGCTATGCACATAATAGTAGTGCTTATCGATTTCTTGTGTATGATTCTAAAATCTCAGAGATACACAAAAACACGATAATGGAATCAAGAAACATTTCATTCTTTGAACATGTATTCTCATACAAGTCTAAAGAGGAAGCAAGCTCTTCTAAACGAACATATGATACTATGGCTGAAAATAGTCAAGACCAAGAATTAGAAGAGGAAATTGAGGTTAAACCAAGACGTAGCAAAAGGGAAAGGACAGAAAAATCTTATGGTCCTGATTTTCTGACTTATATGCTAGAAAGTGAACCTCAAAGCTATCAAGAAGCTATGAACTTATCAGAAGGATCTCAATGGAAAGATGCCATTAAAAGTGAAACAGATTCCATATTGCAAAATCATACATGGGAGCTAGTGGATCTTCCTCCAAGAAGTAAACCGCTAAACTACAAATAGATTTTCAAAAAGAAAATGAAAGCAGATGAAACTATTGAAAAGTACAAGGCTAGGTTAGTAATAAAATGTTACAGACAACGCGAAGGCCTTTATTACTTTGATACATATTCTCCAGTGATAAGAATAACATCTATTAGGATCATACTTGCGATCGCTGCTCTGCGAAATCTTGAAATACATCAAATGGATGTTAAAACTGCATTTTTGAATGGAGATTTAGATGAAGAAATCTATATGGAACAACCCGAGGGGTTTTCATCACCAGGACAGAAAAAGAAAATCTACAAATTGGTGAAATCATTGTATGGCTTGAAACAAGCTCCAAACAGTGGCACGAAAAATTTGACAATGTCATGATGGAATGTGAATTTAAAATCAACGAGTGTGACAAATGTGTTTATGTTAAAGACACTGAAAATGGTTATGTCATTTTATGTCTTTACGTTGATGACATGCTTATTGTTGGTAGTAACAATAAGATGGTTAAATCCACTAAAAACCTGTTAAATTCGAGATTTGACATGAAAGATATGGGATTAGCTTATGTTATACTTGAAATTAAAATTTCACGAACATCAGATGGGATCATTCTAAGCCAGTCACAATATGTAGACAAAATTTTAGAAAAGTTTAGTAAGAATGATTCCGGGATAGCTAAAACACCGATAGTTACAAGTCAGCATCTATCCAAAAATAAAGGTGAAAATATCTCTCAAGTAGAATACTCGAGAATTATTGGAAGTTTGATGTACGTGATAAGTTGTACAAGACCAGACATAGCCTACACAGTTAGTAAACTGAGTAGATACACAAGTAATCCAGGAGCTGATCACTGGAGAGGAATAATAAGAGTACTGAGGTACTTTAGATATACTTGTAATTTTGGACTGCGCTATACCAGATATCTAGCAGTCATTGAAGGATGCAGTGATGCTAATTTGATATCTGATATAAAAGACTCAAGGTCCACCAGTGAATTTGTATTCACATTGGGAGGTATTGCCATATCGTGAAAATTCTCTAAGCAAATGGTTATAGCTAGATCTACGATGGAATCTGAGTTTATAGCTCTAGATAAATGCGGTGAAGAGGCTGACACAATACCATAAGAGAACTACTCTCAACTAGAGTTATCACTATTGACTATATAAGGTCAAAAGATAACATTGCGAATCCACTAACCAAATGGTTAAATAGAGAGTTAGTTGGAAAATCATCGAGAGAAATGGGACTTAAGCCCTAGGACGGATAAGTCAATACAAAGGAAACCCAACCTAGTTGACTGGAGATCCCAAGATCTAGGTTCAAATGGACAACCTAAGTGTAAAGACTTGATTGAATCACTATGGGGGATGTTACCTCATGTCCATTCCTGTGATGTAACAGTGATGCCCGTAAGGATGAAGGATAAGCAGTATGCTTTTAATGATTCTTTACGCATCGTAAATCAAGCTAAGTAATGCGGGTTACTTATAATTAGAAATCACCTATGTGAAAAAGAAGTGGGGCCGCTTCTAAGAGAATTGTGTGGGGCTCAATTCTTAGAAACTCTCACAGAACCAGGCGTATGTTCATGGCCAAAATGAACATAATAATGAGAACTGAATTGTGTTAGGAAGAATCCTATGTGTCATATATCATCATTTACACAGACGGTAGAACAGTTCAAGGACAACGCGTCTACTGGTCAGCTAGTAAAGTAAATATACTTTCACAAGGAAAGGTTCAAAGGGTAATACCTACCTATCCTATGCAGGTTTCAACCGTTGAACTTTATCACCAAGTCTCTTGTGTCACGTTTTCGTGTTTCTCCCAATTTTCATTCATGTGGGGGATTGTTGGAAAAATGAGTAAATGGGTCACATTTGGCATAAGTTTGAGTGGGACCCGTTGGTCCGATTTGAAATATCAAAGTTGATCTGTGTTCTCCTCCGTGAAAGCATCGAAACCATATATTTACTTACCAAAATTGATTAACGAATGAATGAGAAATTGGAGCTCAAAGTTGGCCATTGGAAGATGGTTTATGTGGGAAAAGTAACATTTGTCCCACGTAGGAAAATGAAGAAAGCATGAACCACTTTATATATGCCTACACTTTGAAATGGTGTAATCATGTGTAGCATAGAGGCTCTCTCCACGTGCGCGCGCAGAGAGGGTGTAAATCTCGGACTGAAATAGCCTTCGGATCTTGAACTTGGGTGCGGGCCCAACCTGCTCACACGGTGTCGGACCAAACAAGGCAAAATTTGCCCCTTCGAAGAGCCCACGTTTTGTAATTTGTTTTTCCTTTCTCTAATGACTTTTGAGTTTCTGAAACTGCAAAAACTCCAATGGACTCCCAATGATCACAGTGTTAATGGGCAGTAACTCCAATGGACTTCCAATAGTCACAATGTTAATGGGCAATATGCCTATAAAAAGGCTCATTCTCCAGCAATCTAACACACTCGAAAATCTCGCCTACATTCCTGAATACACAGTTTCTTCTTTTCTGCATTCTTTGTCCAATAAGGTCTTGTTCTTGTGGTGATGTTGTTCGGATACTAGATCAGTTCGTCAGAGTAATATCTGCGGTGCTCAGATTCTACTATATACCGTTGTATCCTGGAAAACAGACGCTCGGATTAAAACTCAAGCACGTACGGTGAGAGGGCGAATCTGTTTTAAGGACACTGTATTTACACAGGCCTCGGGTTAAATATTTATATGAAATTATAAGCATGTCGTTAATTTTTTTTGTTCTCTAGAATTTCTGTTAATTTTCAGCTTTCCCATTTAGATTTATTAAATTAATGTGTTTTACATAACTTAATATAATTTAGTTCTAAATTAGATTAATTTATCGTGGTTTATGATAATTTAGTTTATTGTGTAATTAACTAATATTATAAACCGGTATGAGAAAACCCGGTATTTAATCTTATTGTATGCGTAAAATCAAGTTTGTGCAAATTCGGTATACAGTTTGTAAATACGGTAAGCTGTATATACGGTATATTGCATGTACGGTAAGTGCAATTTCGGTATCTAAAATGCTTATACGGTACCCGTAAATTCGGTATCATCCACCAACATAATTTCCAACAAAAAGAACTGCCTACTGATGCGGGAAATTGGGCATGCATTATTAAAAAAAAAAATCGAAAATATAACGTTTCTTCGGTGTTTATTTATTACTAACTTTTATGAACGGTACTGGGGAGGATCACAAAACGTGTGGACCATAATGGGTTTATATGTGATTAAAAATAAAATTTGACTTTAATTAAACAGTAAAAGTAACTTTTTTTACAAAAGCATAAATTCCATAGACTCAAGCCATACCATAGACATCTACACCTCTAACTCATACTCAGTTAAAATAGAACAACTAGTGAAGCACATGGGATAGGATTTTATAAGTGTAGAAGACAGGCTAATAAATCCAAGACAGGCTAATAAATCCACAACATGCTGTAGAAGATGCAATATTAAAATATTACAGACAAGAGAATGGGCTAAATGCATTGACATAACATGTCATTAACTTATGTTACATAGTAATTAATTGAAAGATCATAATCTTGTCTGTCGGCTATAATTGCGCGCGGTGACTGACTATTTTGTGTCATTTACAGAAACCGTAGAAATATAGTAGACTTCTGAAACGAACATTGATGCCTTCTGAAAATATATATAATATGTGGATGAAATATGTCTTTCTTTGTACTTTTACTACCCTACAGAAACATGAGCCAAAACCCTATCTGGCAGACAAGAAATGATCATAGAAAATGTTATTTGAATAATTAAGCTGCCTGAAACATAAGAGACAATTACTGAAAGTCGGAGTGCAATTGGAACCAAATACAACTGACTAATGATATGTAGTACTAACGGTGTTCAAAACTTGTTTAGATTACAGTGAGCTCTTGACTTTACAATGAAGTTGAGATGCATTTTAATTCATTCGACAATAAGTCAGGCAGCCTACTGGTAAGTATAATGGTACTATATAACATTATTCAACACAAAACCTTAAGTTATTATTTTGTAATATTAAGTCGGCTAAAATGTTTTGAATTGTTAGAGCGCAACTGAATTTAATTGTTTACCGATTCAACCCACTTTCTTATGTGATACAAAATTTTGGGATACATTGATGACCAATTTTAAGTCCGGATCAATAATTGTTTTCTCAAAGAAGTTGAAGTGGGGATGTGTGGACCCATGATAACATGCTTCTATTCAGTCGAAGTTTATGTGAGTAAATATTCATAGGTAACATTAAATAAGAAAGACAGCAAAATGAGTCACATAACTCTCTTTCTTTAATTGAGCTTGTCACATAGTGTCACTAAATTGGTGTTATAGTGTCATAACACCAATTATGCTAGATAGCATGATCCCTAAAACCATCATCATCAACCCCCCCCCCCCCAAAAACCACCATC
>NW_019259379.1:329023-348742 GCF_002742605.1 Olea europaea var. sylvestris
AAAATCATGTTCAAGATTAATAAAATTAACTGATCAACCTTTGGGCGATCCAAAACAATTTTATAATCTATGAACGTCAATTTACTCTTGGCATCATTAATTTTAATGTCATCTTTTGTCATTAGCATCAAACTATCAAGAGTATTTGACAAATAAATTATCTAATTTAGTGTCTGCATACCATAATTGTGGCGTAAAATTATATCCTGTACACAACAATCATTTTGCATAATAATATAACTCTATAAGGTGGCAGTAAAGAAAAAGCAAGAAATTGAAGCCACAGACATGGGTGGATTCCCTTTTCTGCCACATATTATTCCTCCATTAATTAGTTTGCATGTTTCTACTTTACAAATTACTGCCTTTTTTTATTTATTTATCCATAAATGCAAGATCAATTGTCGTTTAATTTATGGACGATAAAAAACATTATGACAGTCCATGGTCACTGCCCTTTAATGAACATGCAGAAACTGAAAATTCCTCCACTAAAAATACACCCAAATTATATATGATAGCAGGACTAATTGTGAAAATCAAGAAATCAACATTTTCTTAAACCAATCATAAAACAAACATCAGGCATGACTATTATCTACAAGAGTCATTCCATGACATGTGATGACAATACTAAATGTAAGTGTTTCGTACTTTGCACTTTTCATCAATTATTTCCTTTGCAGACAAGAAAATCAAATATGCAGTGCTTATCTTAACAGTGATCAAACGAAAACAAAAACACATTCGTAGCGAAAACTTTTACTCTAATTTTGCATATTGATTTCAACAGAACCCCTTTATAGCCAATCTAATTCTGGTAGACAGTACAGAATCTTAAACAGAAAACTATGATCTTAAAAGGAAAATCAGGAATTCCTCAACTTGTGCTCTGATACCTCATGTAAGATAATAAATTGACCTTAATGTCAAGATCTTAGAATTCCATAATTTTTACATATGAATAAAATGATCAAGAAATGTACATTGATCCATGGAGATAATTGAAAAAATTTTAAATCTGCAAAACAAGATAAACAAGTAATAGGGAAAACATTTCTCTCAACTTGACACCTCTTTCATGTGATATTTTTATTAACTGTCATTATGGGTATGCAGCCAAAAAATATGTAGAGTAGAGAGGGGACGGTTTTTCCCATAAATTAACTTCCATAAAACCACTCCCCATAAAGGTGGTTAATAGGAAAAATAACTCCCCAAAAAAAATCTCACAAAACTGACGTTGTTATCTTAAAGAGCTACTAACTCCTTCAAATTTAAAATTCAAATAATGTCAGTTATTTTTCGGTCATGTGGGGGCATTAATTCTTAGAATAACATCAACTTATTTGTCTAAACATCAATCTAAAAACGTAAATATTCAACTTATCTATGCAAAATTTCAGTACAATAACTTGCATAGACTTCTCCTATATACAAAAACGTGAAAATTGAGTAATGAATTTGTATTATTAGGATTTCTATGTAGATTTCTCTTGTTAGTTCCTCTTCCACTTTAGAATTTGAGGAAAATATATTTTGGGATAATAATTTTTTGAAGAATGTCTTGTTAAAACCAAAGGAAAATTTTGAATTTACATATAATATTATTTTATTAGAGAATGTGCAATTGATAAGCGAGAGAAAAAAAAATGAATTATAATTTTAATGGAGTCCAAACAGCAGCTAAATTGATTTGCATTATTGACAGAAAAAATGTTAAAAATTAAAAGAAATTGTTATAAAGTGAAGAAAAGAGAACAGAACAGAACAGAAAGAAGTCAATAGACTTGTATGTGTTTTATTAAGAACCAAAACTCTATATTTATAAGGCAAAGTCAGGGATACAACAGTAATAATTTCTAAAGTTGTAAGGGTGTAATTGTCATTCACCTCTAAACCTTAATAAACTTACATTTTACAACACTTATGCCTCGTTAAAACCTTGTTTGATAAAAATTCAATAGGAAAAAAATCAAACGAAAGAAAAAGAGTACAGTTATTTTAGAATACTAAAAATAAATACTGCATCATTAAAACCTTACTAGGAAAACACAGTGGGACAAAACCTAAGCGGAGGAAAAAGAGTACAGTTACTCTCCCTAATGTTGATCACTGAAGATCTTTGAGTCGACGCATTCTGATATCATGAATTAATTTCTCGAATGTAGATATTGGCGGTATTTTTGTGAATAAATCGGTTACATTGCCACTTGAGAGAATTTGTTGAATATCAATATCGCCATTATTCTGAAGCTCATGTGTATGATAGAATTTTGGATAAATGTGTTTCGTCCTGTCACATTTGATATAGTCTCCTCTAAATTATGCAATACAAGTTGTATTATCTTCATACAAAATTATTGGACTATCATTTGTTGAGATTAATCCGCATGATGTTTGGATATGATGAGTCATGTTTCTCAATCATATACATTATTGGCTTGCTTTATGGATTGCAATAATTTCAAAATGATTTGAGGATGTTGCTGTCAAAGATTGCTTTACGAATCTCCATGATATAACTGTTTCTCTATGTGTAAACACATATTCTGTTTGTAATTTAGCTTTATGTGGGTTAGAGAGATAACATACATCTATATATCCCACTAAAGCGGATCCTAACTTTTGAGAATAAAGTAATCTCAAATCAATAGTATCCTTTAGGTAATGAAAAATCTATTTAACAATATTTCAATATTTTTGAGTTGGTGTAGAACTCTATCTTGCAAAGAAACTTATAGAAAAAGCAAGATAAATTAATGCTCCCATTGCACTAAGGTATAGTACTTCAGGATCAAAAATATTTTCTCTATCTTCAAGTGGACGAAATGAATTATTTTTCACATCAAATGATCGAACAACTATAGTGATGCAAGTGGATGTGCATTATCCATATAAAAATATTTTAAAACTTTTTTTTTTATACATAGATTGATAAATAAATAATCTTTCTCGAAAATGTTCAATTTGCAACCCAAGACAAAATTTGATTTTTCCCAAATCTTTCATCTCAAATTCATTTTCAAATAACCAGTAGCTTTGTTGAGTTCTTCAGAAGTTCTAATTAAATTCAAAACATTAACCATAATTGCAAATCAAATACTTGTTTTCTTTATGAAAACATATAGGCGGATATGGTCATTTTCATAGCATTCATTTAACAAATATTCGCTAAGGCGATTATACCGCATGCGTCCAGATTGTTTTTAATGAATAAAATGATCTAAAAACATGATTCTCGGGTATGTATCATTTGAGTTATGCTTCAGGGCAAATTAAATCTTTCAAAAATAACATTTATAATCATGCCAGATCAGTTGACTATCATATGTTTCAAATTTCATGTATTGTGAAGATAACATGATATAAACTTTTGATTTCATCCATGATGATCTTTGCGAAGTCCTGCATTACACAATACGATTTCATTCTTCTCATTTCCTTTTCGTATAAG
The DNA here is from genome assembly GCF_002742605.1 of Olea europaea var. sylvestris. Lineage (NCBI taxonomy): Eukaryota > Viridiplantae > Streptophyta > Magnoliopsida > Lamiales > Oleaceae > Olea > Olea europaea. The sequence continues at coordinate 332,481 of NW_019259379.1, forward strand.
TATATACCTTTAGATTTTCAGACTACAGATCCAAAAATTTCATGTTTATCTAGTAAATTCAATTTAATATTGCATCTCCTTTAATTTGGCCAAACAGTATTTCGATCGATATATTTCGATTTCTCGCGATTCACATGTGATACTATATATCATGTGCAAAATTATTGCCGACAACTTTTTCTTTCCTCTTTCGATTCTATCTCTTTTCCCACAGTGACATAATTTATTTAGATATCTCAATTTTCAATATATCATATACCTGAACCTCTTCTAGGGTTTATAATTTGTTATGTCTAAATACTCATTAAGAGTTTATGCCTCCTTAACGAAACCATTTTTGCTAATTGCTTCATTTTCATTTAAAGATTTTTGTATTAGAATCAAACACCATCACTCTTCAGACGTGTCATAGATATATCAAAATATAATGCTAATAAATTGTCCCCTAAGACATCAATTCGTATTAGAGCATTAAAAATTGGCGCGTGAGATATTGTTTTGATCAATAAATGCATCTAAATAAATTATCATTCGAACTTCCGCTTCGAATGATATTTTACGAGGATTTAAATGATGATGCATTTATACATTATTTTCAACTTCTTAATTCCTCCCCTAATGCTGTGAGAACTGTCCAATCAAATTGACAATCATTTTTTTAGTGTCATAAAATATCACTAATTTGAAATAATAGTTCAAACTACGCACTTATTCTCACATTCTTTATTTTCCATCTCAGTGTATTGTGGTATTCAATTTTTACATATACTACACCATAAAAATTAATTAGATGAAAAAATTAAAATCTAACCATAAACTGATTATAATAGGGAAAATTGTGATTTTTGCATAATGCGTAATATAATTCCCTAAATAAAATGGAAATACTTTATTTTCAATTAAATTAATTGGAAGCATTTAACAAACAATAGCATTAAATCATTTATCGAAATCTCAACTAACACTTATTAAAATGTTTAGATTTATGCCCGCTAGCATTAACATGATACAGTCTTGATTAATTTGAAAATTATGCTCATAACTTGAGCAATAATTTTCCAAAACTTCAGGTTGCGAACACCATGCAATCATATAATATTTGTGTCAAATATATTAAATACAAATAACATTTAGATGGTTAAGATGGGGTGATGGGCCCCACATATCACCCCAATTGATTTTTAGAAATATAGGAAATTCAATCCCTATTTTAGTTAGCGATGTTTAATGATCAATTGTCGATAAAGCGGACAAATAATATATAGGTATTTATTGGATTGAAAAATCTTCTGATTCTTCATTTAATAACCATTAAAAATTTTTTTAATTTCACATCGTTATTGATCCAGTTATGGTCCAACTGGTCATGCCAAATAATAAAATCAAATTGAACTTCTAGTTCAATATAATATATAATTCAATTATTTAATCTCGAAAAATATGATTAAATATTATATAATCATATATCATTTAAGTAGTCAAACTAATCAATGTTCTAACGACATTAATTATATGTTTTCCTTCAGGGATAAACATGAATTCAAAATAATATATTTTTTGAAACATGTGCTACTTTAAAAGCACGTTATATTTTTTATCATTATTATTATTGCTCATTCAAAAGCAATATGTCAATATTTTTCTAAAATATTGAAAATTTTAATGTCATGTTCTCCAGGCAGGAGTAATAATATATTATTGTTTACGGTAATAATTATGTAAGGTTTTAATTTTCAGGAGTAATAACATAATTTTATGTTAGATTTTATATTATTATGCTCTTTAAAAGTAATAACATTTGATCAGAACATTAATATCTAAATACATATGCAGAAAAATGTACATGTAAATAAATAGAGTAATTTAATTCATGATTTTACATATAATCGATCAATATTTTTCAGGAATATTGAAATTATAATATCACATTCTTTTGAAGCAATTAATATTCTTTTTTTTTTAATATTAATAACATTGTGTTTCTTCAGGAACATCAACACAACTCTTTTTTTTTTATGTATAAAATGTGCTTTATTTAGGAATACAATCAGACATATAATTTTCAAGAGCATAAATACAATATTCTTCTGAAATATTGACATTAACGATTCATTCTACATTTCAAGTTAAATAATAAAATTTATGCCCTACATAACAATGAAATATTGGTATTGAATATTTATATAACGTGTGTTGCATTTTTCGAGAACATCAATATTATATTCGTTTAAAATAAATATAATTTAAATTATACTTTTTCAAGAACATTGAGTCAATATTCTTTAGGAATATTGATCTTGTAATATCATGCTCTTTATAAGCAAGTAATATTCTTCTAAAATGTTAATAATGTTGTGCTACTTCAGAAGCAGCAACAAACTATTTATAATAGATAGATATACAATTAATATTATTCTAGAATATTAATTATAAGGTTGTACTACTTTTGGAACAACAAGATGATAAATTCTTAATTTAAAGTTCATAGAAGAATATCTAAAAATATTTAGTTACCATATAGACATGATATGAATTTATATAGAAAAGTTATTTTCCAAACATGTATTAGGAAAAAGAATCTCCATACATAAAAGTTAACAAAATTAATTAAATTGCTTATTGGCTAAATCTTTTTCCAACATGCAAAAGATACTAAACATGCATGTGAATTTCACATATCTAGAAATTAAAGATAGAACTAATATGTAACAAATTCAAAAGACAGAATTAATACTGAATAATATATGGAAAAAATAATCGTGTATGAATTTAAAAAAAATGAATTCATATGTGTCCAGATTTTACATACAAATATGAATTAAAATTAATATGCATGCCGATAAAAAGTAGAGAAGGAGAAACAACCTCGTTATGATGCATACGTATATTGAAATATTTCACATGCTACCAAATTAATTTTGGCACATGTGATAAATATTCATGCCTAAAAAAATTATTACGTTCAATAAACTTTAAAAAATTAAGTTATCGTACTGATAACGTGTTATAAAGTAAAAAAAGAAAAGAGAACAGAGAAATGTTAATAGACTTGTGTGTGTTTTATTAAAAACCAAAGTCTTGTATTTATAGGGTAAAATTAGGAATATAACAGTAATAATTTTTAGAGTTGCAAGGGTGTAACTGTCATTCACCTCTAAACCTTAATAAACTTACCTTTTACAACATAGATCAATAAATGTGTCTTGAAAAATGTAAAATAAAGAATGAAAATAGAGAGTTTATTATATTGTATAAAAATTTTACTTCCGAATTAAAGAATACCTTCTATTGTGTACACGAATATCTCCAAAAGAAGTTAATGTCTATTTTAAAGGGATCATGCTTAGAAGTAAGTTTTAAGAGGTTTTCTATTTTAACTTTTCAAAATAGAGAATAAGTTTGACTCTCCAAATTTGAAGAGTTAAGTTCACTACCTATTCTTAATTTGTAGTAATTGCGTTTAGCTTTTGTTTGAGTCTCATTTTATCAAAAATTCATTTTCCATTGCACATTCTCTATTAAAATAATTTTACAAGTAAATGATAATTTTTTTTTCTTATTTTTAAATCTTACATTCTCCAAAAATACTTTTTTAAATTATATTTTCCCCCAAAATGGAGCACAAATAAGGACTTAATAAGTTTCGAATTTCAAACACTATTTAGATTTTTATACATTTAGAATGTATAAAAAAATTTGCTTCTAAATTTAAGGATACCTCTATTATATATGTACTGAAGAACATTTGATCACCAACGCGTTTCCAGGCTTAGTTTAATCCCAAAACAATCGACACCTCGAAAAATCAACCAAAATATCACCTATAGTTTCACCCACTCGAATTGCTTTTAGCACCCACGAAGAAACGCACAAAGGGAAGGAATTATTGCAGCCAGACAAGTTGAGGAATAACCAGAGAAAGAGAAGAACAAAGACAGGCGGCAACATAAAGCAAAAGACAGAACGCAATCAAGGTTATCACTCAATGGTTTGCCAATGACACGGTACCAAGGAGCAAAACCATATATAATAGTTAGGGTAAATTTAGGTCAGACGGTGGCCCAAGCCCAATATGGCCCATAGGTGTTTAATGAGTGGACTAAGTACAAAAGCTGTCCAAGGAGCTATGGGTCATGAGCAAATTTAAAACAAATCAGACTACTGCCAGTGATCCATACTAGTTATAGGTTCGGATTATTCCATTCAAGGTGTCGTTATTTCATTTCAACCATTTGGTCAATGTCGATTGAGTAATATGATTTAACATCATTGTTCGAGGAGATCGTTTGACAACAGTTTGTCTAACAATATATAAAAACATCTCCACAAAAACTCTCGAAATACAAGATGTTCTCTATTTTAAAGATATTGTGCTTAGAAGTAAGTTTCAATAGATTCTCTATTTTAACTTTTTAAGATAGTTTGGCTCTCCAAATTTGGAAAAGCCAAGCTCATTCTATAATCTTAATTTACAATAACTGCATTTAGGGTATTTTTGAGCCACATTTTTTAAAAAAAAATACATTTTTAAATAGTGATTTGACATCATTTCAACCACACATTTTTCAATAAAATAATATTACACATAAATTCAAAACTTTTCTTTATTTTTTAACTACATATTTTCCATCAATTCACCATTCAAAAATTCATTTTAAGAAAAATAATGTGACTCAAACAAGAGCTTAATAAGCTATAGATTTCAAAGTGTATTTAAATTATTTAAATCACATTTGTATCGATTAGTCATTGACATATAAAAAGTATGTTAATAAAAGACGAAGAAAAATAAATAAATATTCCTTGAAAACAAGTAATGTGAAGAGTCAAAATAGAGAGCTTCATTGCAGTGTATAAATAATTTTATTCTCTAAATTTAAAGTTGTCTTTAATTATGTATAAGATGTTTTTAATAAATAGAAAATCTCTAAGATGCTTGTTTATAAATAGAGTTTCTTAGATACACTCTTAGCAATATTATCGATGTCATGATTCCAACATAGGCCATGTGAAATTCATACAGAAAATATACCAAGAATGTACATATTACTTGTAACATTTGATCCCGTTTAGAGTTTATATGCTTGTAGTTAGTGACTTATAAAAGAAATGCACGTAATTTCTTATTGTCGTTCTTATATATTTTAGTCCTTGTCCAGGAACGGACCCAGACCTTTAGTTTTGTGGGGTCAAAATTTTAAAAATAATCTTTTTAATAAACAATATAATATCAATGAAAATAAGTTTATATGTATTTTGACACTTTGAAAATATCGTATAATTACATCATTATTAATATTATTAAATAAATTTTGCTACTTGTATAGTTTTGTTTATCATTTCATTAGCAAATACTGAGCTAACATTGAGTAAATTAAATTGAATATAGAAATTAAATGAATTGAAATAAAATTCAAGTTTAGTTCAGAAAGTAAATGAAATTCAAATTGCATTTAATCCGTAATGACCCTAAATAATTTATGTCATATTTCATGTAAGACTTCTGAATAAAACGATATAAATTATATTGAAAATTTTATCGTGCAAAAATAATAATTAATTGAATTTTTAAAAGAAAAAACGAGTTAGACGTCTTTTTTGAGGCGTTGTTTTATGCATATTTAACTATTACGATATTTGTTTGAATCATTCGATATGAAAATGATATAGTTTTCAAAACAAATTTTTATATGACATAGACGATTTGTGGATTCAAATAGCACATGATCGCAAACGAATTTTTAAAGTTAGGATATTATCAAAATTCTCAAAATACTAATTTGAAACACCTTACTTTAACATGTCATAACTTTTGCTATAATTGACCACTTTGCATGCCATTAATGAGTAAAAAAATTAGGCCATGAACACTTTGAAATGATATTAAAAATGCAATATTTTGATTTCATTTGGTATCTCGACGAGTTCATCAAAGTAGATTATAAAAAAAAAAAAAAAGGCAAAATTTTGTGAGGGTCATTTGACCCCATGTGAATCCATCCCTGTCCTTGTCATTCTACCTCTTCTAATTGTACAAAATATTAAGTGTCCTTTCAGTAAAACTTTTGAAAAATCAAAATTGCTTTTGAGATTAAAAAGCTTTTTAGATTGTTCGGGTAATTTTTCAAATATGCTTTGTCTAGTTTGAAGAGTATTTTAAAAGAAATTGACATAAAGTGACTTCTATTCGGATTTGACCTTAGAGTTCAACTTCTCAAAAATTGTTTAGTAAACGTAAGAAAATCGAATTATAGTAGAATATGTACTATTTAACTGTAGATTTTGAGAACTAGAAAAATGGTAGTTTTTCAAATTAAGCTTTTAGCTTCTCCAATTATCTATAGTTAAAGTATTAATTTTAACCCCAACTAATTAAATTAAGTTCATTTATGTCTTAGATTTATATATTTCAAAAATAACACATCCGTTTATCATTTGAATTTTTTTGAATATTTTAATACTATATGGTTTATACTTTTATTTTGTAATTTTATAAATTTTGAGATTTAATAGATATTATTTTTTTTTTCATTTTAAAATAACTATAGTGAATACCTGCTCTTCAGAAAATATTTAATGATATTACATATGATTGTAAAATAAAATAAATTTTACAATACATAATAATTATTCTTATTTATTATAATCGATGTCCATTTTAACAATTTTATATAAATACAACAATAAATTACTTTTGTTTATCAACCACCGCAATGCTGAGTTTGGAACTTACACAAATTTTTTGACAAAGCTAAAACGTTAATTACACTTATAATTATAGATGCAATCTTGTGGAATACGAACAATGTACACCATGCTTAAATCCTTGCCCGTAGAATTTTTCGTATAATTTTACCAGAGGGAGCTTTTGGAATTTCATCTATGAAAAACACACGATTAATACGCTTATAAGGCACCACCTGCATGATCAACATAACACCATTACCTCATGATAATTTCCCCGTGACGCCAATTATATTTAAATTGTAGTCTTTACAATTATTATTACCAAAATATATTGGACAATACTGTAAGAAAGACCAATGATATGTACCTGCGTTGAGATATATTGCTTAATATGTTCCTCGGAGATTTTGGAACCATTTTCTCGAACCACGAATGCCACCGGGACTTCTCCTGCAGCATCGTCATTCATACTGCATTTCAACTCATAAATGTTACTAATATTAGATGGACCGAGCTACATAACCGGCACGGCTGATCGCATGGTTAACATAATACACACACATGAGCGTTGGGATTATTTTATTCAGGGGGGGGGGGGACCACGTCGACCATGTGAGGATGCAGTCACCTAGAATGTCAACGGCGCGGGTTGTTTGGTTTTTTCCGTATTAGATATATATATTTATATTATGAAACAAACATTCGGAACGTGCTTAATATAGCAGCAAGACCCTTGTAATGATGAAGTATTTGTTGCTTTAGTCTTATTAATTTGCACGCAAATGTCACCAAATTAAGAGTAAGCTTCACGGTCTGTTTGCAGGGCTTTTACTTCTTGTAAAAAATAATTCTGACAAGTTACCTCAATCCAGCTTTATCTGTAAACTCTTCTAGTCAATTAAAGTACTACCAAAAAATTATTTAAGGACCCATTTGACATAATTTTTTTCTTCGAATAGAACAGCTTTGTAATGAAGTTACCTTAATTTTTGTTTGAAAATTAATTTTAGAAATAATTTTCTATTTCGAAAGTGCTTTTAGAAAAAATCACATTGAATCAATTTCCTCTAAAAATTCTTTTAATTAGGAAAAAAAAATTACACTTTTCATAAGATTAACCATACAAGTCCAAAAGTAATTTTTAGATCTCAAATCTCGTTTTAATTTCTCAGAAGTCATGTGAAACATACCTTAAGTATGTTCGAAAGTGGATTCTTAATCTCTAAAACAACTTTTGACTTTTTTAAAAATTCTGTCAAACGAGCCTCTAATGTGGTTACTAGACTATTTTTTCAGCCTCAATTTTCCTTATCGTAATTTCAAAAAATAAAAAAATAAATAGTGCAATATACTGATAAAACTTACGGTACAACTGCAGCATCTGAAATACTGGGATGAACAATTAATAATGCTTCAAGTTCTGCAGGAGCTATGTGGAACCCTTTATATTTGATCAGTTCCTTCAATCGGTCCACAATGAATAATTCTTCATTTTCGTCCACATACCCAATATCACCGGTATGCATCCATCCCTCTCTATCTATTGTTCTCTTCGTGGCCTCCGGGTCATTCAAATAACCTGTTTTTGTTAAAGTCAATTTAACTAGGCCATTCTCAAAAGAATATAACGAAAATGAGCAACCGAAATTAACCTTTCATAATCTGATCTCCTCTAATCCAAATTTCCCCAGCTCGATTATATGGAAGAGAGAGGCCTGTTTGGGGATCATTAATTTTCATCTGGGCGTTCCTAATGACAGTTCCACATGAACCCGATTTGAATTGGAATGCTTCTTTGGCAAATCCCAAACACATTGATACCACCCCACCCTCTGTCATACCATAGCCCTGTGCAAATATTACGATAAAAAGATTTGGTGAAAATTATTAATAACAATAAAAATTTAATTTGTGAATAAAGAACACTACAACTTAACTTCTTAAGAAAAAATTAAAAGTTAAAAATCAACTTAATCTTCTGTTGAGGCGAAGGTAATGCTTATGTTGATGTTTGATGATAATAAATTAATACTTGTGTAGAAGCAATCTAGTATAAGTGATTGATAACAACAAATTTTTGTTCTGACCCAAAATAAGTCATGCATTTTTTCTTTTCGACAAACATAGAACATGTTTGATTATGTTTAAAAGTTACTTTTAAGCAAATTTTTATTTCTATACATGTTGAATAGGTTACTTATTCTAAAATTGACTATTTTGTTATTATTAAAATAACTTATTTATTGTCAACTTTGATCAATAAAAATTTTACATTTAAAACTTGTACATTCAATTATAGGCAAGTCTCCTCGTGACTGTTTTCTGATTTCCAAAGATTTAGACATAGATGATACATATTGATTAATTCAAATATCATAGACATATAAAAGGGTTGGCATTTTTGCTCTAAATCGATGGAGTCGAACCAGAACTAGATAGAATCATTCGGTTCGCAATCAGTTCCTCTAATAAATGGATCAACCTTGGGACATGCATCAAGAATCAGACAATTTTAGTCCCATTCTCGATGTTGTCATGACTCTTGAGAACCAATAGTTGATTCGATTCTCCTATATGTTTCTTCTTATTGACGAATTGTATCAAAACGTACCAAATCTTTGAATACTAGACCCAAAATTTCATTTTTCATAGTTTCCTTGCTATTTCCTTTGCGGCAAAATCTAATGGGTGATTAAAATTCAAATCTACATAATTTTATAAATACTTTGTAAATTCATAACTTTTATGCAATCTAATAGAAAAAAAAATTATATTTAAATTTAATATTAAGTAAAATTCAAATTTCTTGTTGTTTCCAAAGTGCCTGGCCATCTAGAATCAAGACACTCGATGATTATTAGAAGTACGATTATAAATACTGGGGTAATTAGCAGAAAATATTATTATCTTTCAATATTATTGTGCAAAACATTCTTACATTTTTCATTTTTTGGCACTTTTATCCTTAACTTCACATTTTATTGCAAAAATCATTATTTCATCAAATTTCTTGTGTAAAATGACAAATATGACCCCTATTTAAATAGAACAATAAAAAAAATTAAAGAATAAATTGCAATCATACTCTCAAACTTTTTAAAAAAATGTAAATGAGTCAGAATAAATTACTAAAAGAGTAATTAGCATAAAACGTCCATACCTTTTACTGTTATTGTGTAAAATATCCCTACTTTTCATTTTTTTAGATTTTCACTCTTATTTCATATTTCATTGCGAAAATTGTTATTTTCATCCATTTTCTCAAATAAAAACTGTAAAATGACAAATATACACTCATCTTTAAATAAACAAAAATAAAGAAAAGAAAAATAAAGAATAAAGTGCAACTATATGTCCAAAATTTTTTTAAAAGTATAAATAAATTTCAAATAATTAAATTAAAAAAGTAAGTGATTTTTTTAATTATTTATTTGAAATTTTTTTTAATGTTTTTTTTAGAAATTTGGGAATATAGTTGCAATTTGTTATATATTTTTCTTTTCTTTATTTTTGTTTATTTAAAGGAGATGGTGTATTTGTCATTTTACAATTTTTAATTGAGAAAATGAATGAAAATAATAACTTTTTACAATGAAATATAAAAATAATAGCCAAAATGTCAAAAAATGAAAGATATGAACGTTTTGTACAATAATAATGAAAGGCAGTGACATTTTGTACTAATTATTCTTTTAATAATTTATTTGGACTCATTTGCACTTTAAAAAAAAAAAGTTTGGGAGTATGAATGAAATTTATTCTTTAACTTTTCTTTTTAATTGTTTTATTTAAATAGGGGGTCTACTTGTCATTTTGTACAAGAAATTTAATTAAAATGATGATTTTCCTAATAAAAGGTGAGGGTAAGGGTAACTGTGCCAAAAATTAAAGGTAGAGACGTTTTGTGCTAATTACCCATACTACATGTATTTTTAATTTTATGAAAAGTTAATTTTGTTTAAATTTCATTTTTACATACATGCATGGATTTTCTTAAAAATTAATTTTCGATCCAAAATTTTCCCTTTTTATTGTGTTCAATAGTTTATCAGTTTTTCCTCTTTATTCATTGATTTTGAGCTCTAGAGTGATTTTTTACTGTTGTCTTATTAATTTATTTTTCATATTGTTAGATTACAAGAATGACAAATGATTTCATACTTTAATTTATCTATTTTCAATCGAAAAATAGTTTGATACTTTATTTTTATTATTTTTAATATAAAGAACCGAATCGAACCGAAATCAATTCGGTCAATTTCAATTCGATTCTATAATTGAATATGGAACTAATGGTTCCATTTCTAATACATTTATTGATATTCAATTCAGATAAGTCTTTTTTAGAAGGACAGTATTGATTGTACAGGATACGGATTCACAGAACCCATACCGAATACACACAACATTTGAGGTGGGTGAGATTTTTCGTGGTTTTTTTATATAAATGGATCCCATGCGGGACCCATTTGATGTCAGTGCAAAATCCCTTTACATTCAGCATTATTGCTTTTAGAATCGGGGGTTAGATCGTACCCACTCTTAAGAATATTATCTGGTTGAGTCAACCATATTAATATATTGGACATTATGTTTTTCTAATTATTATTTTCAACAGAAAATTTTCAAATGGTTTTAAATTATTATTAACTGTCGACATCATATTTATTGCGACATTTATAGTTACAAAATCCAAAATCCTAGGGATCCGCTATTTCAGCTGTTATATAGATCCACGCTTATCATGACAATCAATTTACGCCAAAAAATAACTTGCAAGTTAACATCACGAAAAATCATGATCATTATATACGTATACATATAGAGATAGATAGATATAGATAACGGTCATATTTTTTATTTTTGTAGACAAATAATGAGAATCAAACGGACCCCTAAAATATACTTCAAACCACAACCCATCATTTTTTTTCAACTGCACTACACTTACAGAAAGGAATTGCACAGATCGCTTACAGATCCCACACTATTCATGGGGTGGGTGGTTATATTTTTTCAATATAAAACTCACATTATGAATATATTATGTGGAAATGATTCTGTACAATCAAAATTATTGTTTTTTTAAATCAAAATTTGACTTTTATCTAAGTCAAACGGGTGCTATGTGATTATGTGAAAAATAAATGGATCGAACTAAAGGAACATAATGATTGACATAGGAGATGATCGAATACACACACTTCGAAGGTCGGGCATTATTTAATTCACGTGGGGTCTGCCTACTTTGTGAGGGTCGATCATCCCGAATGTCAAATATTTTCAGGGAAAGTGGCATTTTCCAAAATAAATTAAAGATTAGAGTTGCTATGAGGTTGATATCTAGGTTCAACATACATACAATATCTTAGACAAAATATGGCAGAGAATACAAGGAAAAATGAAAGAAAAAGAAACTGTACCTGCCCAATTTTGGCATTGGGTAGCTTCCTTCTGACTGCATCTTCGAGGTTCTTGTCCATGGGAGCCGCACCACACACCACCCGTCTTACAGATGAAAGATCAAACCTGTCGGCCACCGGACTTTTGGCTATGGCCAAAAGTATTGGCGGCACAAATGGCGCAATTGTCACCTTATATTTCTGCACATTTTCCATTAACGCATTGATCTCAAACTTCTGCATTATAAGAATTGCAGAACCCACTCGAAGAGTGCAAAGCATAACTGTAATAAGCGAGTAAACATGAAACAATGGCAGCACACAAATGGTGAGGTCCTCAGGTTGAACACACAGAGTAGGGTTTTCTCCATCAACCTGTTGGGACACGCAGGTTACTAGGTTTTTATGTGTTAACATCACGCCTTTTGGGAAGCCGGTGGTGCCGGAGGAAAATGGAAGCACGACCATATCATCCGGGTGGACGTTGACTGATGGGATGGAGTTTTCATCGGTCTGAGTCAGTTCGGAGAAGTGGAAACAACTTTCCGGCGGGGGATCAATGCAAAAGATTTTTACACCATTTTGTTGAGCAAAGTTCTTCACTTTCTGAACGTAAATGGCATGGGTGATTATGAGGTACGGTTTGGATATGGTGGCTTGTTTTTCAATCTCCGCCGGAGTGTAAAGTGGATTGGCAGTGGTCGTTATTGCTCCGATATATGATGCTCCGAGAAAAGCGAACACGAATTCCGGCGAGTTATGGAGTAATAACATTATAACTTGGCCCTGTTGGATGCCGAGTTTGTTGAGTCCGGCGGCGACTTTACCAGCGGTGAGTTTGACATCGGCTTGGCTGAATACTTCGCCGTTGGCGGCGTTGATGATGCATGGCCTTGTGCTATGTTTTGATATGTTCTGAAAACAATACGTATGAATTGGAAGATGGTTTGGTATGTAAATATCTGGAAGTTTAGACCGGAAAATGAATTCTTCTTTATCTTTATTCAGCGACATTTTGCTGTGGGGTGGGAGGGAGGCGGCGGCAGAAGGTGGTGGTGTTGCGGTGTTTCTTGACCTTTGCATTAGTTGTGTTACGCAAGGAAAAATATATTGCTGGATATGAAAGAGTTTGAGAAAGCTTTTCAAGTCTAGAGACCAATTAAAAGTGTGATACTGTGATCCATGTGCACACTTGTGAATCTGTCAATCAATAATTTATGCCAGCTTTGACTGAATGGGTAAAAATTAAAAGAATTAAGCTGCTCAATTAAGCTGCTCACTTTGACGGCCCACTCACACAAGTGAGTCCCGCGATTATTTTAATCGCGGAGTCCATTTATGTTATGTGTGAGGACTGTCAAAAATGATGTAAAAATAGGCGTACTTGTAGTATAGTTGAAATTAAAAATATTTAGTTCCTGTTTGAGTCACATTATTTTTCTTAAAATGAATTTTTGAACAGTGAATTGATCAGAAATCTGTGGTTAAAAAATAAAGAAAATTTTTGGATTTACGTGTGATATTATTTTATTGAAAAATGTGTGGTTGAAATAATGTCAAATCACTGTCTAAGAATGTATTTTTTTTTAAATGTTGCTCAAATATGCCCTTAGAGTTTAATTTGTTTGACAAAAATTTTCCTGGAAGTTTTAACGAATTTTGATAGAAGTTGATGAAATAAGTCATTTAAAATTTGATAAATTATTAATTTTATAAAATTGTATTGTTAAGATTGAGTAATGTTTTTCATCACCATGGGTGTTAAGCACTCGTCTAAGTGATTGGATGATATTAGATGATAAATTCTTTCAAATGAAGTGTGTATGCATAAACTTGTGCTCTAGTATCATTGCTACAATATAACATTATTCTAAAATTAATTGAACTTTGATTTCAAATTTTAGCAATATTTTAAATTATTCCAAACAAGCACTTAGGCAAGGGAGTAGAGGCTCTAAGCGGTCCAACGTGAGGTTTAGTTTGCATAAATTATAATGAAAATATTGATATCAATTGATAATCAATTATATATGAAAGGATATATTTTCTATACTTCGTAATAACATTTATTGATTGTCATGTTTAATTTTATTGAATTTGTTGTGTTTGATTCGCAAAACTTACTACTAATCTGTAATAGATTGATGAATCTAAAAGCATCTCCAATGTATGCATCATTTCACTAAAATGCACCAAATTGTGGTGTAAAATTCCTCCAATGTACCAAATTTTTCACCATTTTACACAAAAATGGTGCAAAGTGAATAATGTTGTACCGTGCAAAGTGTGCAATGTCATTTTTACCCTTACTTTTCATTTCTCAAATAAATTGATTAAGGGTATTTGTGTCATTTGTGCTATTTTTTTAATACAATAAATTATTATTATTTTCATTTAAAATAAAATTTAAATGTAAAAAATAATAATTAATGAATTAAATTAAAAGAAGAAGAAACTTTAAAATATAACAAATACGATTATTTCTTAAAGTTAATACGAAATATATTAAAGGACGACATAAATAGGATAATCTAATTTTATTTAAAGAAAATGCTACATAAAAATGTACATAGTTTAGTAATCTAGAAGATGGCTTCCAGGTACTTCAATATTGTCAAAATAATTTTCAAACAAACCAAATGAACTTTCAAATTCTTTATCTTGTTGAGCTCTCTTCTGTAAAATTCTTGCTTATTCGTTTTGCAAGAACAAATATAGGTTTTGGATCTGTTATCGAACTTAAATCTTTCAACAAAATTTTATTCTCCTCACAATAGTCTGTCATTGCCAATTTTCTTTTTTGGATTTTGTAATTCTGATATCTTTTCTCACTACTTTTTTTCATAATTTCGAGAAGTTGTCGATTGTCTTCTTTAATAGATGCAAGTAATTTTAGATCTTCTTCTCTGTTTTTCCTTTTTAGTTTTGATTTCAAGAAGTTGGTGCTCACATTGTAATTTGATATGTATTAATTGATCATTTGTGGGAAGAACATATGAATTGTGAAAAATAAATTGCAAAAATTTTGGGACTTTATAATATTGTAATATCCAAATTGGAGATGCATTGATTTTTTTTAATGGCATGATTTTATATTTCCGTTGTTGTGGTGTTTTTATTAATTGTACTATATTTTTTATATTTATTAATGAATTTATTCTTTTCCGTAATTCAAAGTAATTATTTATTTAGTAATTTATGTATTTATAAAATAAGTAAATAAATAATATTTCAAATAAATAAATTACTAAGAATTAAAAAAAAAAGGAAGAAAATGGTTAAACAATGTTCGTTTGGTGTAATTGTTGGAGATGAATTTTGGCTTGGTGCAAATTTTGGTATAAAATAATGCTAATTTTAGTGCAGCGCTGGAGATGATCTAAGGTTAGATATGCAGTACAATTTCTGATGCTAAGGATCCTTTAAAGAGATAATAGCAAAGCATACTTTTGTTATTGTTTAAATTGCTAGCTTATCATGAATTGTTAAAATTAATTAATTAGATAAGGACATCTAACAACCATACTGTACAAAAGCTACATAAATAAATATAAAAATATGCGTCGGCAGAGTACTCATTATTTGATGATAACTTAATTTATTTGTAGAAGATATTTTTTTCTTTATTTTTTAATTTTTCTCTAAAGTAATTCTCTTCGTAGTTAAATTTTTAACAGTTTAAAATTCCTTAATTGTTCAGGATGAGTTGGGGTAGTAATTTTTGCGAAAAGAACTTCAAAGTTTATGTTAACTTGTTGGACAATTGATGTCTCAATTTTTAAATCGTGCAAATGGGAAGTGATTGTAAAAGAATTTTGTGGAAATTTCACCCATGCTAATTAAATACAAAATTTTAACATACTTGCCCTAAGACCTTTCACGTAATTTAGATTGTATTATGAGACGGATCAAGACACACGTATACAAAGTTATGTTCTTTTTGTATCAGGATGTTTTGATCCATTTCGAGTCTTTAGTGTTGGGTCATTGCTTTTCACTGCACTTCATTTCTTTTTGTTTTACTCGGGTATGCTTGGAGTAATTGTATATGATATTGGCTTTTGATTCGTTCAGAAATGCTCGATGTACTTGTATATGAAACATTTTTTATCAATGATATTTACATTTACAAAAAAAAAAAAAAAAAAAAAGAAATGAGAGAGAAGAGGGGGA
>NW_019259379.1:348773-355092 GCF_002742605.1 Olea europaea var. sylvestris
GATGTACTTGTTTATGAAACAAAATTTTTTTATGAAATTTATTTTAACAAAAAAAAAAAAAAAAAAAAAAAAGGAATGAGAGAGAAGAGGTGGAATGGGTGCAAGTAGTGGTGGTGATGAAATGTAATTAATGATCGATTAATAGAATAATTATAACATGTTATTTTGATAATTTGTGATCAATAAAAAAGTTGTGATCATTTAATTTGATAATTTGTAACCGATAAATAAGTAGTAACTTATAAAAATATTTAATATTTGTAGTGGATAAATTTGTAATTGTGATCCACATTGCATTTGGGACTATGAAGTTGCGTGATTTGTAACTTAATACGTATTGTAAGTATAAATTGTATGTTATTGTGACCTTAATCTAATTAATAAATGAGTCACAAAAATTCTATCAAGTGATCGCATTAATGTGAGCATACATTGTATGCTTATATGACCTTAACCTATTTAATAAATAAATGGGTCACAAAAATTTTAACAGATGGTCACAAATTTGATCGCCTGATTTTTGAAAAAATTCTACAAATTTCTTAAATTTGAAAGTTTATTTTGAAATTATGATAATTATGCCCCTGGACTGTTTTAAAAACTCTTTTTGTTACATGCTCATTTTTAATTACACAATCACAAAGTAAAATATTATGCACGTAAATTTAAAACTTTTTCATACTTTTTGACAATATGTTCTCTAAAAGTATCACGAAACATGGACTATGTATTTTTTTTCTACTTGAAATTGAATGCTTTTGTAACATAATGGACTAAGTAGTTTGGCCCATATATCGTTTAAGCCCAATTTTTTTATTATCAAATATGAGATAACTTGACACAAAATAAGAATTAAATTTGTTAATATTCACCTATTAATTGAGGTGTCACGTCATTGACATTTAGTATAAGTTAAATATCGATACTAAGTCGATCATTTATCTAGCAAATATTATATACAAAGTTCAAATTCCCAAACAAATTCAAGCTTTTTAAGACATTAGTACTATTTTGGAAGCATCTATTCTTAATTTATTTCTCTTAATTTCTTCTTACGACATAGACGAATACAACTTTTATTTGCATTTCACCCTTGCAGCTTTTAACCAAATGACAAATTACAAAAATATCAATTTCTGACCATGGCAAAGTACTCTATTTAGGTGTAAGAGAAATATACAGGTATTTATAGCCTTAAACAACTTATCCGACGAGCAAGGACTAGGTCCTAATATAATTATGCAAACCAAGTGAGTTAGAGAGAGATGCTCTCAATCTAGTGAGAGAAAATCCCACTTTGGTGCACACTTGCTTTGAGAGTTTCCTTGTGTTTTAGTTCGATTTTTACTAATATTTGTTGGAAATTGAATTAAAACATGTGGAAATTACACCACATGTCAAAATCTTGATTTTTAGTTACACAAATGTCATCCTTTTTCTGACATTACAAATATGGAAATTTATGAAAGTTTTGAACTAATTTACCCCTCTGCATAAATGTAATACCTTACAGGTTTTGCATTAATTGTAGATTTGACTAGGCAGAATTGTGTCAGGGAGGAGGTGTTTGGAGAAGAAAAACAAAGAAAAAATAAGCGAGATGAAGGAAGAGAAAGCTAAACGTCGCCTCTCACCGAAATCACCGACCCTCTCTCTGCAATCGCCGACCTCACTCCCAGTTTTGGACGACGATCGTCAATGTCGAAATCACTCCCATTGTCCGTCGAATCGCCTGAAGTTGAGCACAATGTCGAAGCTCTCTCTGCAATCGCCGACCTCACTCCCAGCCTTGGACGACGATCGTCAACGTTGAAATCACTCCCATTGTCAGTCGAATCGCCCGAAGCTGAGCACAACGTCGAAGGCTGTCTTCTCCCTTGCGACTGCCAGAGAAACCGAACAAAGGCGAAGGTAAATCCACCCATCTTCTGACTTCCCATTGTAATTACATGTTTTGTTCCTCTTTGTTGGCCAATAGTAGGATGCAGCCATAAGTTGTAATGTACAATCAAGATCCACATTTCTTTTATTATGCAATTCTTGAACAATTAGAAGGTGCAGATTGCTTTTTGAAATGCACATTTGATTTCCTTTGAAGAAGTAATTTTTTTTCCTTACTGAAAATTATCATTGAATCTTAATTCAATTGCAGGCGGCCTCATCTTGCAATATGCCTTTTGACTTGTAATGTTATGCATACAAGTATTTTCTCTGTACAATTTCTTGCAGTTTTCCTAGCAAATTTTGTACTGTTCATAGTGTTTATCATGATATAGTTGTCACTGTCTTCTTAAGCTCAGCATTGGTGTACTTTCTAGATATTTCACAGTTAATGATATTATTGTTGTCCTAAAAATTGTGTGAATTGGTGAAGTTTTTGGAATGTCAGAGAAGCTTTTGTTTGGTATTCCTTATTTTTGTGTTTTCCTCCACTTGTATATGGCTCGAAGTCCATCCTAGTTGGATGGTAGGGATCGAACTCTAAGAATTACTCGTGCCATTCTTCAATTTAGTTGTTTAGTGTACTTAAACATTTCTGAGCTTTTGATTCCATGTGGATCGCGTCATGTGTTTTCAACCCAACTGTTTTTTAGATGCCCGGATTTTTACTAATCCCTTTGACACCATGAAACCTCACTAACTGAATGGTTATCTTCTAGGGTATTGTTTAACACAACACCTAGAACAGCCTGTTGAACTTTTTTTTTTTTAATCCATTTCCTCCTGAAGCTCCAAACCTTCAGTTGTGTATATTAAAACCCACCTTTTCCAAGTCATCTCAGCCATAAAATTAATGAACCCCGAAGTTCCTCATTTTATGCTGCCATATTAGAAGTAAAATTTTAAAATTATAGTTGATAGATCCCGAAGTAGTCCTACATAATATTCCTCCATTTTGGATACCATATGATAGCAAGGCTCATTTGAATGTTTGTCTCGATTGTGGTCACCAAAGTACATCACTTGGGGGCGCAAAATCACATGAATGGGAGATGTAGATAAGTGGAGAAAATAAATATATTGTCATGTGGACTTACAATTTCGTCTCAGTAAGGTGGAGTTGTTTCTATTAGAAGCTATGTCAGATACATGGATTTTCATTGAGATGTGTAGTTGTCTGTAATATTACCATCTAATGTTGATTCTTCTTCCGGTTGACACATTCGTTTTATCATATCACCTTCTGGTGGAAAGATTCAACACGCAATCAAAGTATTGACCTCCGTTTCAGTTTCTTTTTTCTTTAGATTGTGGTCTACTCCGTGTAATTGCTTTAAAATCCTAATCTAACGATCTAGTTATAGTCAGTATGATTCTTATTGAGCGTACGACGACATGTGTACTTCATATAGACATATCAATGTGTTGATTTTGGTGGAGTATAATTGTCACACCATACAAAATGAAAATGAAAATGAAAATGGAAGCTGTGGATTAAAAAACTTTATTCAGAATTATTTCTGATGTATGATTATCAGCATTGGGGATTGCAGGTTGATTTGAATTGCATCTTGCTGCCATATGCAGGTTGGAATTTCATAATCTGAAAATCGAATAAGCATTGTGACAAAAACTCCCATGTAACCGGGACTTTTAACATGCTTCCCACGCCCCACCCAGTTAATAAATTTTAGGGTAAGAGGCATTTGTAGTCTTTTATATTGAATTGTGAAGAGCAGTGGAGTTGGGAGTACTTATTTAGTTTATCTTTCTCATCATTTTTCTGACCTACTTCTGCTATCCTTTTTTTTCCCCTCTTCTTTCTGGTAAGCTGTGACTATGAACATGGATCTCAAAAATCTCTGTAAGATATTATTCCAATTTTATATTTCCTTAGACTTAGACAACATGGATTTTTTTAATATACTGTAATATAATGCCATAGGATACCGTTATATAACGGTAGAGTTTTAGGTGTGTTGCTGGACATTAGGCACATGATAATGAGGTCTAATGTTTGTTAACTATTCTGCTTATCAATATTACGTTTCCATTATTTATGTTCCAATCGCTGAATGCTAAAGCTTGTATAATACATCAATCATTTTCAATCATTTGTTTACATGCATTATTAGGGCCCCAATCCATTCAAATATTTGCTTTAATATTATGTGGTAATAGTGATTAAGTTACGTAATTTTTATCTTAGTAATAACAAGTTTAATGCCTCCCACTGAACTGTCAATCATTTGTTTACATGCATTATTGGGGCCCCAATCCATTCAAATATTTGCTTTAATATTATGTGGTAATAGTGATTAAGTTACGTAATTTTTATCTCAGCAATAACAAGTTCAATGCTTCCCACCGAACTGTTGTTCCCGACAGTAGAGCTCAGGTTTTCTCGATAGTTAGGCCAGCGTTTATGCATGTTTGGACATCAACTATCGGTATCGACAGATCATCTGTCGGTACCAACGGTTGTAGTCAGTTTTTCTCGATAGTTGAGTGTGTCCATGCCTTAGTGTGTTTCATTAAACTGCTATTTATGATACAATATCTTTAACTTTATCCAGTAACCCTAGTGAGTTTTATGAATGCATCTTGCAGGACACAGGACTGATGGAGTTTGATTATTGTATTCCAAAGGAGGCAAGGTTGCGGGCCCACATTTCGCAGAGGAGCAACTTGAAGTATGTGAAGACAGTGATGGACGTTTTCGATGACCGACAGCACGACGAGTTTCGAAACTCCCCATTCGGGTATCTGGCCGAGGTTGCAGAGATTCAATTCTCTGCCCAACTCATCCAGCAGCTCGTGTTCAGAACCATTCGCACTGACAAGGTTAACGAGCTCTGGTTCAAGGTGCAAGGCAACATGATGAGATTCGGTCTACAGGAATACACCCTTGTGACGGGGTTAAGACGCGGTGTATTCTCGGAGGGTGATGAGTTCGATCGAGTGCTGAAGAGGAGAAGGCTGAAGGAGAGGTACTTCAAATCCATGGAGAAGATATCGTTGGCACAACTCCAAACTACTATTGCCCGACCTTCGACGACCCGAGCCGACCGCTACAAGCTAGGGCTCGTGCTAATAGTCGAAGGAGTTTTCAATGCCCCTGATAATAACGTCGGAATTGATTTGCATACACTATCTATTGTCGACAACCTAGATATCTTTTTTGCCTACCCTTGGGGTAGAGTCGGCTATCGGCGTTTGCTGCACGGATTCCGGGGTTTCTGGGCAAAGAAATTCTGAAGGCGAAGAGGAGGTAAGAGAAGAAGGTCACATACACTATTCATGGCTTTCCCATTTCCATGCAGGTACACAAGTTTTAAATAGTAGCATATCATGCTTTATTTGTTTGCCGTCATGTAGCATTGTGCGTACCATCTCAGATATTTTATTTCTATTTGTCTTGATGGAACAGGTTTGGGCGTACGAGGTAGTTCCCGAGATTGGGGAACGTTTTGGTCAGAGAGTTGGGGAACTAATGCCACGATTGCTTAGGTGGTCAACCACAGCATCGTACGTACGATGCATTCTTCAAGAACGTGCGAGTATGGATACCACGTGTAACTTTTGTTATTCACGTTTCATGTCATTCCTAAAGCTTTTCGTTTCTAATGTATAACCGTACATCGCAGTTTCATGTCTATGCCACACTTCGTCCCACCGATGCTGAGGCGGAACAACAGTATTTCTAGGAGGTGGAAGAGCTGTTGTTCGACCAAAGAATTCTGTTTGAAATGCGACTCCGCACCGTCAAGCTTGAAATCGAACAGCACGTGACATCCGAATGTAAAAAACTCGGAGCTTTGTTTGCTACCCTGGTGGCCCTACCTGCTCCGACCCCCGTTGCAGCCGTGATGCCCACCGATACCGAGGCTTGAGTTTCAGGTAGTATTCCACAAGGTATGAATATTCAATACATAAACCGTTTGGTTTATAATTTTCACCTATGTTCAACAGTAGCACATGCACCTGTAGCTCACATTTTTTTCCATACGACAATTGCGAGTTAGAAATACATGGAGGAGAAATGGAGCCTTCCCCAGACGAGCGAGACATGCGAGCAGATACAGGAACTGCACATGTACAAGGTACGTGGGTTATTTATGAGCGCATTGAAACTTGTTATTTGACGGACTTTGTATGTTATGGAAGTTGGGAAACCTAATGTATTCACACTGTTTTCATGTTCTCATCAACAGATGGAAGAGAAATCGCGGCTCGCCCGGACAACGTACACGACCCACTGCCCGTAGCAACCGACGAACAGATAGGTACGTTGTCATGTGCTACGATTTTTTCCTACTATATTCGATGGCATCTACTTCCGTTCTGACTTCATGAAAATGCAATAACATATTCCTGT
>NW_019259379.1:355246-370662 GCF_002742605.1 Olea europaea var. sylvestris
TTCCCGCCAGTGTAGCCGAACCAGGACACGGAGTTCCTACGACGAGTCGACGCTCGGCACGGGTGCGACGTCCAGCTCCTGTGGCCAGGACTCCGTATACAAGGGCGGCGAAGCGAACAAAGGAGTAAAAGGAGTATGAACTGTCGAGACAGCACAACGGTGGTGTTGTAGTTGGTGATTTGGTGAAGGTGGTGACGGATGTTAACTTGTTGGATAAATAACTTTTGTTTGAATTCGTTTTACATTACATTTTAATTACTCTTGTGTACCGTGGTGATACGTGGACAGATTCCTCATATTTTATGTCGCTTGGCTGATCGGTAGTTGTAGTGTTTATGAATTGTGTCTGGTATTTTAACTTTGTTGATTGTATCAGTCAGGTTCATTTTGTTGTTCGGTATATGTTTTGTTGGACATATTGTGTGCGCTTCTTTTCTTTTGGAGGAGGGGAACAAGCGTATGCAACATGTCAATTTCCCAAAATGCTTTTTAAGTAGTGTTTTGTTAATATTGTTGATATTCGATCCAATCTTATTATAGATGTAGTAATATACTTCGAGTTTTTAAGATTTTCTAATTTGTGTTACGCTTCCTACACCCGTGTTGCTTATGTTAAATAGTAAATGTTTTAGTGAATGCTATATTTGATAAATTTATGTAGTGGACATAATATGATGTAAACACTGTCATAATATGCTTTAAATACATGTGCAGATATGTGCGCATATTTTTCGTTGCGTGCTTATATATGTACTTATCTGTTGTTCTAATTATATCTAGTCTTCACTATAGCTTTAATCTGGGACGATATCATTATGATAAATTCTCAAAATAAGGCATTACGGCACATACATGAGATGCAACAAGAAGATGAGTCGTTATAAGTGTCAAGAGCATGACATCCGCGGTAAAAGTAATTCATAAATCACTGAATTGAGTAAAAATAATTATTTCGTTGTTCATCTTCCATGTGTGTTGCGATGATGACCCATACATGTGAAAAACTATACCATTACAACCATGGCAAATTAAAAGTAGTAATTTGATTGAGCAGTTTTTTGTTGCAGATATGGACATTTCCTTAATTGTGCACATGATTAAAGAGTGTTTACCATTGTACTAAGTATGGGAAAATGGGGGATAAAGGTACACTTCATTTATTCAACCATCACACCAAGTGCATTTCAAATTTACAAGGAGATTGGACTTGATGGTTGGGTAGATGGAGTCCATAATTGTTTCCCCTTCAATTAGCTTATAAATACTGTGGGACTTCATTCTCACTTGCAAACAAGTTCCTTCAAGACCATTGTCACCCATTCACCTTCTCACAGACACTTATCATTCCTCCAGTACTACTATACGTTCACGTAATGAGTTCTTCCACAGGAAGCAACGAACCGTTGAACATGAACGAGCCACTGCCAGTTCTTGGTTCATCTCCGCTTTTTCCAATTTATATTTCGTCAGATGAGGAGGAAGTTAACCCTCGTATTGGGAGGGGAGCCATTTCCCCTGTTCCTTTTCCCAACTTAGAAGTTGTTTGAAACGAGGGTGCGCAGTCACCGAATGGAGTCCTCAATGAGGAGTTCGAGCTGGATGCCGGATACGAGGGGGATTCCGACGATGAGGACGACTGGATGGCGTACGATCCCCCAAATGCGGTAATTATCATCTCTTTTGACGAGTCAGGTGAGGATAGCGAGGACGGTGGTTCAGTTGTGGACGACGACTAAAGTGACACCCATGGAATGTAGTGAATAAGTACTGTATAGTAAGGTATTTTGTAGGGATGACTTCAGTTAAGACAATACCAAAAAGTCCATGTGAACATGTCCCTAAGATGCAATTCATGTCATGTTTTTTGCGTTTTTCGGTCGAACTGTCGAGAATTACTGAGACTATCTGTCGGGCACGACATGTCAACTATCGGGCAGTAAGGATAATATGTACAAAAATGGGTATGTATTTTGCAGTATGTAAAACGGCTATTGTGAAAGGTGTGTATCATGGACTAACTTTAATCCATGATTTACGATGACGCAAATGATTGTACATTTCTTCGGGATTCAAGATTGCGTTTTGCACTACCTTTAATTTCGATTTAAGATGATGCTAATGATAGTAAATCTGTAGGGGGATAGAAGATTGCGTTTCGAAATGGGAAAAAAAAATGTGTACAGTATCAAACATTTTCCGTTCTCGTGTTTAGAGGTCACAACATGTATGTGTGATGCAGACTGTGAGTGCAGTGCAAGGTTCCGTCAACTGTCGAGAATAAGTAACACATCTATCGGGACCGACATTTGAACTGGGTGGGATGTTTACTACGTGCTGGACAGAGAGTGAAATTTTTATGTACACAACAGGATGCGCTTAATGCAAGAACATTAATGATCACAAACTGTAAATCATAACTTCATAATGTTCGATGTAGTACGGAATAAAGACCCAATCCACTTCCCTCGGAACAGGATATATAGTTTTGCTGTACGCACCCTTCCAGTAGTCCGATGAATAATAACGGGAGCAAAGCTCGTACAACGTCTTCCCTCTAAAGCAAGCAACACGACTTGCATGAACACATGGCATACGGTTTAGTTGGAACTCACGACATGTGCAGGTTTCTTCGGACAAGTCAACTATGTCCGTGTCGTTGGATATTCCAACCTGTGTCAAGTTGTTTGTCAGGACATGGCAACCCAATCCACTTCCCTCGGAACAGGATATATAGTTTTGCTGTACGCACCCTTCCAGTAGTCCGATGAATAATAACGGGAGCAAAGCTCGTACAACGTCTTCCCTCTAAAACAAGCAACACGACTTGCATGAACACATGGCATACGGTTTAGTTGGAACTCACGACATGTGCAGGTTTCTTCGGACAAGTCAACTATGTCCGTGTCGTTGGATATTCCAACCTGCGTCAAGTTGTTTGTTAGGACATGGGCTCGAAGCCTAGTTCCATATTCGAAAGTCGTCCGTAGCTCGTTCTCCATCCTTGGTGTCAATAAGGTACTGCATTCTTCCGCATTTGCTCGACGTTCGTAAAACCACTTCTGCATAGTACTTCGAATGTGTTCAACCAAGTAGGTTATCGGTAACGATCGGGCTTCTCTCAACATCGAGTTCAACGACTCTGCATTGTTGTTTGTCATAATATTGTAACAGTGTCCAATAAATAGTGCTCTGGACCAAAATGAATATCCCGCTTGCTCAAGTACCCGTGCGCTCTTTCGCTCACTCTACGAATCTGTCCCATGAGTCGTTCGAAGTCCTCGACCCGAAAAGTTGTAGTAGCTCGTTTGAATAGAAATAATAGGCTTGCGTTGTTATACCACTGTATTAGGTTCTTTTCCATATGCCATATACAACAACCATGCCGATACGACGGAAACAATTGAGAAATAGCTTTCTGAATACTCTTTTTCCTGTCTGAAACGAACACGAGTTCTTCGAAATCCCCTATAAGGTCTTTCAAGTTCGACAAAAACCACTTCTACGATTTATTGGTTTCAGCATCCACGATCCCCCATGCCAACGGATAAATCTATTTGTTACCATCTTGGGCAGTTGCCACAAGGAGTGTACCTTTGTATGGACCTTTCAAGTGACTGCCATCAACACAAATAACGGGTCTCAAGTACTGCATGTATCCACGAATGCTTTCACCAAAAGCTACGAAGAAGTAACGAAACCTATTACAAGAATCAACTTCGATGTGGGTAACGATCCCCGAGTTACTTTCTCCTACGACGTGACAGTACGAAGATAATTTCTGAAAACTGTCCCTCGGTGTACCATGTAGCATATTTAAGGCATGGAGCTTCCCCCTACGTGCTTTGCTATAACTGATTTTCACACCAAACTCACGTTCCAGATCACGTGCAATATGAGTAGGCGGATATGATCGGTATGGAGTATCCAATTTTCCCAAAATGTGCTCCGCAATTATAGCACTAGTGGCATGCCGATGTGCGTTACGACGAAAATCAAGGGAACATGTGTGAACTGCAACGAACTTACGGATCATGAAGATTGCAGATTACTTGACAGTAGAAGCACGTAGCATCCACTTGCAATTATAATCCACACAGACAACTGTTAACATTTTCAAGTTTGACCTGCTTACCCGAAATTGGAACTTCTCTTGCAAAGCAAGTACATGAAACTTCGAGTACAACTGTTTCTTGGTAAAGAATATTTGCTTCTCGACGAGAACCGATGTATTTGCAGCTGTAATCCACTTATCTGTGCACGAACGTCTGAAATTTGATGACATTGTCTCTTCTATTTCAGCAATAATAGCACGATCATTACCATGTAATGGGTTCTCTAAGTGTTCGACGGATGCTACAGCCTCTACACGCTCCATTGGAGGTTCGGGTGGTTCGGTTTGCGACATACTGTGCTGATGATTCATCTCGTCATGTTGTACATTCAGTGGACATTCCGTTGGGTCGAACAAGTTCCCTTCACAGTTTGCATCTGTTGCCATACCAACAATCGGGTGCTCGGATACCAAATATGTGATGCAGAGTGCAGTTTCTTTATGAACAGATATGTACCACTGTAGATCCTCATCGTCGCGTATCTCTGCTGGAGGTAGATTCAAGTTCGGGACTTTGAACTTCAATTCGATTGCATTACGGGATTCAACGATACCAAGTTTCTCCTTCAATCGTAACACAAGTTCTGCTACGATAATACTTCTTGACACTAAAATGAAAGCGGTTTTGTCCCCTCTCCACTTCCATTCATCATCTGAGTGAACGAAATTTTATCCATGCGACACGATGAATCTGAAATCATGACTCATACCTGAAATGTTGGGACTGCAAAAGTGAGAATTCTGCACATTCATATGTCGACATTTCATAACATCAAATTGGCACACGAAAATACTTACATCCATGTACTACCAAAGATATAAAAGATGATCAGTTTTCAGGTGTCGAAATCGACAATTATATTTTCTATCCCGACAGTCAGTAAATATCGAGTTCGACAGTTAAAATGTCTAACCTGACAGTTTCCAAGATACTGCTCAACAGTTCTATTGTCATAACTTTCGAGAAAGATAAATTCTAGTGCTTCACTGTTTGACGAATTTATTGAAAAGGGTAAAGGCCATAATAAATTCTAAACTACAATATCACAGTATCTTTTTAGAAATGAACAAGGTATCACTTAATGCTTCATTAAATGTTGAATTATATATGGAATACTTCACATTTTCTATATAATATTGGTATAATTTTTCTTTCTAAAATATACCAAAAATTAACTACATCAATGAATAAGAGATTGAAAGGGTTCGTTTAAATATGATCATATTGTATTGAACATTTAAAGTAGTCAACTATGACATGAGATGAACTTTTTTCTACTACCTCACCTTTCAAATTTGTCAATGGCTTTCCTTGTTTCCTTGTTGATGATGGAGTGGAGATGAAGAAGAAGAAGAAGCTCTTTCAATTCGTATGTGTGTGTGTATTTTGTAAAGATTTCACCCCTTTTTTAATCAAAAAAAATCTTATTATACAATATAATATCATATCTTCAATATTAAATTTAAACCAAAAATAAATTAATCACATCATAACATTAATTGTATTCAAATCAAGCATTTATTGCTCTAAAAAGGTGTTAAAGGGTAAAGTGGACATTTTGTAGGGAAAAATTGACATTCTTGGAAGAAATTGGTGAATGTCCAAATTTTTTTTTTGCATTTTCAATTTTAGTAACATTTGTGTAAATTCCCCTTAAAACATATTGCTTTCTGTTTTTGTTTTGCTCCTTGTGAGTTTTGAAGGTTTTTCAGTCACCATTTTCGTCTTCTTCAGAGCTCTAGCGGTTTTCAGTTTTGGCCAGGTTTGTTCTCCAATTTCGGTGTTCATTATTTAAAGCTAGTTGGAGCTACTTGGTCAGATTTGGTGCTGGTTCTGTTGGTGCTTTCGCTGGTCGTCCAAGGCAAGCTCAGTTTCCAGCTTCTTATCTTTCTCCTGTTCATGTTTTGGTTGCTCCCTTGGCTTCTCTTGTTTGGCCGGTTTTCATGATTCTCTTGGTTCTATCTTGTGTTTGCTCGTGTAGGAAGAGCGGGATGTCCCAATCTATGATGCCATTCGGATGAAGTTGCCTTGACACCGGAGAAAGCAAATAATGGAGAATTTAGGGGCCATTCATACACACCATCCTTAGTTGGACCCTTCAAAAGTGTTGTTCCCGTGCGAAGTTCCTTCACTAAAAATGCAGAAGGTAAGAATTCAATAGATACATTGTTTGAAGCACAAAATTGTGAGATAGATATCAAGTTTTTTTTCATGCTAGGTTAACACGAAACATTATCTAATGAAAATTGAGAAGTAGGAGTTTTGAGTGATGTGAAACCAGTATGATTAATGGGAGAGTCGTGCCATCTTCAATCATAATGTCATTAGAACCTGTGTAAGGAGAGTGAAGAGATAAGTTGCTCAAGTCGGAAGTTACGTGGTAGGAAGCACCAGTGTCCAGAAGCCAAGCTGGATTGTTGGGAAGTGTTGGCAGCAAAGTGTGCTTTTGGTTGCCATGTTGAAAACGAAGTCCCTGCTTTATTTCTGTTGTTGGTTTGTTGAACTGGGACTAAGCGAAATGAAGGACATCGTTTAGCACCATATCCCTGAATTCCACATATCTGACAATAACCAAGATAAGGTCGTGAAGGAGGCCTAGTACCAAGTTTTTTTTCAACTGTGTTTGGTATGAAGGGCCAAGCATCTAAAGCCAGCGATGGGCGCCTACCCATGTTGAGGGAGCTGTGATTAAAAATGCTCTAATACCATGATAGAATTTTTGACATACAAAATACTGCACTGATGTTTATTGATAGAATTGAGTATTTCTAGATTACAAGGTATTGAATGGATTAGCATACCGAACCTATCTAGATAACAACAAAACTAACCTATACAAATCCAAATACAAGATTACACTAATCTACACAAATTTAAATACAAGATAAATAGAGTACAGAGAGTATATATAGGATTTCTTCGGTTATTCATCGTACTGAAGTCGGCCTTGTTTGAGCTCCATTATTTCCTCATTAAAATGAAAAATATGATCGTTATCCAACACATCCATATTTAACTTTTTATCTCTTGTGTGGGGTTCATAATGACTATATTTTTCATTCTCATTTTTACAATAATGGGCTCAAACAGGGGAGAATTCTCTAACATTAGACAGGTTTCTTTATTAGGCTAGCAGGAATAAAGGCCTAAATCCCTTGTATCAGTTCCGGCATAAGAATGAAACAAAGACCACCATTGCCAAACCTAAGTTAGGTCTGGCCATTGCTCTCAAGTCTCGATTCTATTGAGCTTCATTCGATAATTTTACTTTAATACAATTTTTATAGCCCAAGTGGTTTAAATTTTGGACCCTGGACATAGTAGATGGGGGTATTTTTTTATTTTCATTTTTTTGTACTATTTTATTCATATGGAATTTATCCTCATGTGAGTGTTCTATATTACGTCTATGAAACCATTTCTATACAAATGAAAAAATCATTAAATTTTCAAGACACCCTGAGATCCAGGATAGTCAGGTTATAAATTCTTTGATCACATTACATGACAACTACTTCAAAGAATTATAATATAATAAGGTTATAAATTTATTGTAGCATTTCCATTTATGGCAAATGGTCTAGGATCTTCGAGGTCCCACCCCAAAGTCGACACTTGTACCTTAAGTCCCCTCCACAGTTCCTCAACTTCCTCATCGCTCTTCCTAGTTGGGGTAGCAGTATTCCCATATTTGGCTTTGGGTTGTAACCGATCCATTTCTTCAATCAATGTGATCCAATGTTCTTTCGTTTATCATAAACTTGTCGACTAATTGGACAATCAAAACTAGTAATTGAAGCCATTACTTGATGGGGTTTAGCTATATATAAATGGCTTTGGTCCATAAGCTCCATCACAGAAAATACAAAGTATACACCGTCATTATAAAAGTGTTGAGAGTTTAGAAGTACCATTTCTAGAACAAAATGAGGGTTTCTTGAACAACATCAATGGCCGAAGGTATTAACTCGATCCATGAGTTTTCTTTTTTTCAATCCAAGATTTGGTGTTAGAGCGCCATAACCTCTCCTTGGTATTTTACAAGAAATTTACAAATTTTGATTTTGTCTGAATTTTTTTTTATGTCAAACATCATATTTCTCCATAAACTCGATTTTTCAGCATCTATGTGGTTTTAAACTTGAGTTTTAAAAAAAGAGAAGATTGAATTTGAGTAGGTCAGAATCGGGTCGTTTTCAACTCGACTGGAGGTTGAAGATGATCTCTGTTCCAGTCATTTCTCTCTACAGAGACCAATTGAAAATAATGGATTCTATAATGGGTCATTTGAAAAATCAGAAGTAATTTTAATTAGATCATTTTTATTGGGCCTGTTATTTATCATTATTCTTGTTTGGGGAAATTATGCCAAGTACATTTTTTAAATAAGTATTCAGATTATACTTTTCAACCTTTTTTTAATTTTTTTAACCATAATTACTTTTTTTATAGTAAAATACAAATGTTAAAAGTTTTCAAAATAAGTCTACTGCCAATTATGATGCTAATTTTAATCCAACAATCACGCCTTTAAAATATGACCCCAACAAACACACCCTTAATTTATGATAGCAACAACAAACATGCTATTATCTTTGACCAAAAAAAAATAATATATACTGCAAAACCCCCAAATCAAAACCTCCCCCAAAATCGTCTCTTTCTTCATCCATACTCAAGAAATTCATAATCCACAAACACCATATTGATCCTCCACAGATCCTCACTCACGCAATCACCACAATATTGCACAAATCAACCATTTGATTTTGTATTTTCTGTTGTTATTACCAACATTCAAGCTACTATAAAACCCTAGAAATGCATTGTTAAAATATCTAAGTCTGATTGTTGAGATGTAAATCGTGGCTGCTAATACAAGTACATCTCCATTGGGGTTAGTATGGTTAGTGAGAAAATGTCAAAGAGACTCCGATTGCGACAGTCTAGAAACGACATTTCTCCATGGGCAACATTAAGACTCGACAAGTAAGCGGTTCCTCCAAGTGATGTGAGATTATCGAACCCAAGAACGACATGGTTAACACCCCTACTTGTTGCATCACATGTTCTATTTACATATCCTTACAGTTGAAAGTTTTTGCCAGCTATTCATCTGCTACAAAGGTCGTAAACACGAACTCCCAAAGTTTGGAGATGATTAACCAACAAAGGACAAGGGTAAGAGACACGTTGAAGATGCCACTACAGATCCAGGCAACAAAAAGAAAAAGTTTGGAGCCTTACGCAAACCACATGTAATTTTTTCGATGTCTTGACAAATATGTGGACTCTTATATCAGTTTTGCTAGAAAATATTTATGACTCCGGATTTATACAATTCTTCATTTATGTCAATTTATAGAGTGGTGTATGAGTTGGAAGTTGAATTCTTGATTTCGAGTGTAACTGAAAACCAGAATACGTTTATGATTGATGCATAGAGTATGGTCATTTATTCAACATACAGTCGTGCTTATACAATTTTTTATTTCAAATGAATAGGCAGAATGGTGTATGTGTTGAAATCTGAATTTTTGATTTCATGTGTAATTGGAAATCCAAGTATGGTTATGATTGATGCATAGGATATGGTCAATTATTTGCACATACATTCTTACTTATTCTGTTCATTAGATGAATGAAATTCATCAGATGCACATGAATATAGAACGTGTAATGCAAAATATCTTATCTGAAACATGTGATTCATAATGTTTTTAATTTTGACTTTTTATTAAAAGGATGATAATAACATCACGTTGTCTGTAATATCCATTCTCTAACAGGAATTTTATTAATTTGCCTTGGGCATGATTGCAGATTGTTTGTGATAAAGTTCATCAAATAGGTAATAAACTGTGAGAAGGATGGAATGGGGCCAAAGCTTCGATTCAAAGAAATTCAGAGCTAACCTGGTGATCAACTTTACAAACATGACTGCGAGAAGATTATTGAAGCATATGATAGAATTTCGATCTTGGACCGTATACCATTAGGCGTGACAAGAAGGAAGATGAAGGGATTTATGATTTGATTATTTATGTAATTACTCTAGGTTTTTGAACTTCATCTACACTTTATATGAGCAACTGTAAGGTGGTTTCAAGCTGCTACATCTCGCTCTTCATTGCAATGCCTTTTTGCTATGTTCAGACATTGTATTTTGAATTGTGTCTTTCTTTGAAATGGTATTATCATGCTTTTGTGTTGATAATATCATTTTGTGTTGTTGGTTTTTTTTTACGATTCTATTATTGTAATTAGTCGACACCCATATTTTATTGTCTTTTTTACATTCACTTTTAACTTTCACATAGGTGATGTAAGTTTTTGTGCCGAATGTGCTTCGATTATTGTACATATTGTTACTTTTAGTTTGTTCATCAAGCATGGCCAAAGAATTATTAGTGTTGTGAAGATTTTTAGGATTGTATGCGATCACATAGGTATAACCTATGTGAAAAAAAATTTGGTGTTTTACCTTCGGGTCGCATAGGAGCCCCATTTTTTCACAAGTCGATTTTATTCCTTGAACTTCATTTTCCACATTCTTGACCTCGTTTCTTCCTTCTTTTTATTCTCTCCATCAATGTTAACCTCCAATTTGTACTTGGCTCGATCGAATCTTTGATTGCTCCTTTAGTTTGCATGTTGGTCCCTGAACTTTCATTTTGAATCGTTTTGGTCCTTTTTGCTTTTTTTTCTTGTGAATTCCACCATGTCTATCACTATACCCTACAATCCAAGAATTAAACGAATTTAAGCCACAATTAAAACACTTTTCTCATGATTTAATCATGTTTGTGCATTAAATAAGTGCACTAAAACGCACTTATCGATGGGATGTAAAGGGAGAAATAGGGAACTGATGTGTGCATGATATGAGAAGTCATAGAACACATCTATATCGCAGGACACAAAACACTAGCGTTGTCCAAAAAAGCATTCAATCACAGTGCTAATGGAAGCACCTACCTCCCTTATACACATCATCCTACTAACAAACTTTCTAAAGTGATGTTAAGTATCTATATCGATCTCACCTCTTTTTGTTTTCTTTTAACATGAAATTGCCATTTCATTCTTTATTCTCTCTCTTTTTTTTTTTTCTCTTTTTTTTTTTTTTTTTTTTTTTTTTTTTTTCTTGTGTTTATTTAAAAACTCTAGATGTGTAAATGTAAAAGACGAATACAAGGCAAAACAGAAAGGAAGTCTTACCTCAGCAGTTTTCTTTCCATTAATTGACAGAGACGAGATATAGTCAAACAAAGGCTCTTGGCATTCATTAAGATTGCAAGGGAGAGAAGGCCAATAGTTCATCTGAAGATTGATATTTAAGTGTTGAGCACCACTGCCGAAGGGAGAAAACAGAAGGTCAAATTTAAGGGCATCAAAGAAAATTTCAACAAACATGGGTAAAGAATAAAAAAGAGAGAAAATTGCAATATATTTTAAAGAAGGACTGAAGAAAAACATACTCCCATGCTGGCTCTATGTCCTTGTTCCAGATCCCCTGCAGGTTTGCCACCTGAGTCCCAGGACGTGAACAAGAAATTAGCAGATATCGACCATACTGGAATAGAAGCTCAACCAAAGAGGGATCTTCATTGATTTTAAAAGACTTGACTCTTTGAGCGGTGGAAATGGTCTCATCTGTGTTTTCTCTTAAAGGATTTACCGTCACATTCTTGGAGCTCTTCGAAAGCTGCAGTGAGACGCGATGGAAAAGTGCTTGGTAGTCATCAATGTGACGTGCATAAAGATCACCATATGAAAATCTTTTAACTGAATCCATTTTACTTATTGAAGAAGATTTAGGATCCTTTTTTGAATCCACAGGTTTGGTAAAAGGCCCATCAAACGATGATGATGCAACTAGAAGGATAATGGCCGAGTTGCAACCCTCGACTCGAAGCTTTCGGCCATCAAGAACACGCACTCCACCTGCACCATCACTGATCTGCAAATCCAAAACAGCTGAATATTGAATTCCTTGAGGATTGCTGCTTTCATTAACGTAACATTAGTTCTTGTTTAAATTAGAGAGAGGATATTAATACATGTAATTAATTTTACAAAGAAGATAACCAGCAATCAAAACGGATCTCGCACCTTGAAAAAATTTCTGAATCAAATCTCACACGGTTGCGGATTATCTATTATCATAATTGAAATGATAGCAGTAACATAGCAAGAAATATCATTTCGAATTCAAATTTCCATATGTTCAGCATGTTGATTTAATGCATCCCTTCTGCTGCATTTGAAGGTTGCAGTTACAATCACAAAAATGGGAAAGTTTCGTGTACAGTAATTTTGGTCTTATAATGAGATTAGGTAGTAATTGTGGTTTAAAAACTATTTAGTAGTATAAAATGAATTACTTTGTATTATTATGGCATATATGAATTTTTAGGCCCACTACTCTAAAAACAAAACAAATTAGATAGTACCCTAAAACAAAATAAAATCTCACAGAATCGTATTTAATACATTAATAAAATCCCCAATTCATCAAACTTCACAACAATTTCTCCACCGTCTCTGACTCCTCCTACTCCTCCTATAACTTTTCTTTTGTGTCATTGCTTTAGACCATAAGCCTCATTCTCATTCTTAATCTTTCCTTACACCGATATCGTTCATTCTTGATATTAAACTTTTCTTCTATCTCCGTTGCACCAAACAATAGCTAAGAATGTTAAGGAAGCAATTGCATGTACTAAGCCCTAATACTTGGTATCTGGTCTGCTGATAATGTTGAGTTATCGTGAATCCTAAAGACGAAATTAAAGGTAATACGATAGATAGCAGTTGCTATATTTCTTTATTTCATAGGCATGCTCTCCATTTGAAATTTGTGTTTTGTCTATGTTTCTTGTCATTTATTTGATCACTTCTGTGTTCGTAGGTTCTACCATAACTTGCCCAAATTGGAAAGGAGTGTGTTGATCTTTGGTCTACGATTGCCAGTGCTACTAATACCATTATTTAGAGGAAATTTGGAGTGATAGGGATATTTTTTAGTTTTATTTATTTATTTATTTTATTATTATTATTTATTATTTATTATTTATTATTATTATTATTTTTTTTTGAGTTCTATTGAATACTTGAAGTCTCCAAAGCCTGATGTTAGAAATTTATATGACACTTAGGCTAAACAAGTTCCTATTTTTGTAGGAAGTTAGATTCTTTACTGATTTTCTGATTTCTATAGATGTTTTTTTAGTTCTATTAATATGGATTACTGCCTATATGATTGTAAGCAAAGGTGTACCGTTTATGTGTTTACTGTAGATAAGTCGGCTCTTGGACAATCCCAGTTGACTCTCCATAGTGGTACCTGCAATTCATTTGGGAAGACATTTTTTTTTGTTACTTTTTTGAGTATTTTTAACTTTTTAAAATTTAAGTCACTTTTTTAGTATTTATCATTTATTTTTAATTTTTGTCACTTATTTAGTATTTATCAAAATTTTTATTATTTTTTTGTCATTTTCTTGAAATTTCTGCCACTTTTTTTTTTAACAAATATTACTTTCTTTTTTAAATAAAAATGACATCATATATTACTTTTTAATCAAAAAGTGATACTTAACTTAAAAAAGAGACATTGCGTCACTTTTTTGAGTGACAAACATTTGATAAAAGTGAAAAATGACACTTAACTTAAAAAGTGATATCGTGTCAGTTTTTTATGTAAAAAAGTGACATTGTATCATTTTTTTTTAAATTTTACATAGTATTTTTTACTTTCAAAATACTTTTCACATAATTTTTCAAAAAAGCCATAATTAGGGGAATTTTTATAAGTTGCCCTTTTATTTATGAGCCAATAATGCGTAGTTTAACACTTAGGTATTTATTTTATTTTTATACTTATGTGTACTTAATTCTTGCATATCTTGATTATTTATGGTTAGAATAATATGCAATTTTAGGATGAATTAAGTTATGAAAAGTTGCAATTATGCTTGCATGAGTCCATTATGCGTTAATTTAATTTCTACAATTTATAAAGCTTATGAAAATGTTTTGTGCATAATCATAAAATGTTAGTTAAGATTGTGCTATTAGACTCATTCTCATATTGAGTTAATCATTTGTGCATAAAATAATTAATGTCTAGTGATCTATATAGTTTTATTTAATTGGAGATTAGCCACGTCATCTTTAATTAAATAAAATTATTATTAAGTTTAGGATCATAAAGAGTAAAGACGTTAGATTGTAATTAATTATACTTAATATGATAAATTTCATCTCATCCAACAAGAACTTTTATTATATTTATATTAATTAGAATAAATTATCAAATTACCTCATAATTTGCCCATATAAGTTATGAATAAGTATATAATTTGATAGTTTTATTATAATGTTTACTTTATGATAGAATATCAATTTTTTCCCTAATTAACTTAAATATAAATTAAGTACATAATTTGATAATCCTATCATAAGGAATAATTGAATATACTTGAATTAAAAATCTAGTCCAAATGCAATTTTTATGTTATTATATTCAATTTTAACATGACTTACATTGATAAAACATGCAATTTATTTAAATAAGCCTCAATTTTAACATAAGCATTTTAATATTATGTAGCTTCACAATCTGCTAATGTTTTTTATATTCGTTGCAATATTCTTGAATCAAAGGGCCATAATTACAAAGTATGGAATGAGAGAATTCTTGCTCATTTAGGGTGGATGGATATTGATTATGCTATTAGGAAAGATGAACCACATGAATTTACCTATGCCAGCACTGTAGCAGAGATCGCGCTTTATGAGCAACGAGAGTGATCTAATCGCCTCAACGTGATGTTCATTTAGACTAAAATTTCTACTGGTATATGTGGTTTCATCGATCAGCATCACAAGGTCTAGGACTTGATAAAGGCCATTAATAATCAGTATGTCACTTTAGATAATGCATTAGCAAGCACCATTATAGTGAAGTTCTCATTCTTAAAACTCACCAGTGAAAGGTGCGTGCGAGCACATCATGTAGATGAGAGACATTAATGCTCAACTTAAGAAACTTGAAGTTGAGATGTATGAATCATTCACTATGCACTACATCTTGAATACTTTCTCGCAATAGTACGGGCCTTTCAAAATCTCATACAATACACATAAGGATAAAGGTCAATAAATAAATTGTTGACTATATGTGTTCAAGAGGAAAAGAGAATGGTGATGGAGCAAGGTGAAAGTGTATTGCTGACTACAACCCATTGAAAGATAAAAACTTAAGCTAATCAAAAGGGGAAAGGTAAAATACCACCC
>NW_019259379.1:374641-407461 GCF_002742605.1 Olea europaea var. sylvestris
GTAATTTTTTCGATGTCTTGACAAATATGTGGACTCTTATATCAGTTTTGCTAGAAAATATTTATGACTCCGGATTTATACAATTCTTCATTTATGTCAATTTATAGAGTGGTGTATGAGTTGGAAGTTGAATTCTTGATTTCGAGTGTAACTGAAAACCAGAATACGTTTATGATTGATGCATAGAGTATGGTCATTTATTCAACATACAGTCGTGCTTATACAATTTTTTATTTCAAATGAATAGGCAGAATGGTGTATGTGTTGAAATCTGAATTTTTGATTTCATGTGTAATTGGAAATCCAAGTATGGTTATGATTGATGCATAGGATATGGTCAATTATTTGCACATACATTCTTACTTATTCTGTTCATTAGATGAATGAAATTCATCAGATGCACATGAATATAGAACGTGTAATGCAAAATATCTTATCTGAAACATGTGATTCATAATGTTTTTAATTTTGACTTTTTATTAAAAGGATGATAATAACATCACGTTGTCTGTAATATCCATTCTCTAACAGGAATTTTATTAATTTGCCTTGGGCATGATTGCAGATTGTTTGTGATAAAGTTCATCAAATAGGTAATAAACTGTGAGAAGGATGGAATGGGGCCAAAGCTTCGATTCAAAGAAATTCAGAGCTAACCTGGTGATCAACTTTACAAACATGACTGCGAGAAGATTATTGAAGCATATGACAGAATTTCAATCTTAAACCGTGTACTGTTAGGCATGACAAGAAGATGAAGGGATTGATGATTTGATTATTTATGTAATTACTCTAGGTTTTTGAACTTCATCTACACTTTATATGAGCAACTGTAAGGTGGTTTCAAGCTGCTACATCTCGCTCTTCATTGCAATGCCTTTTTGCTATGTTCAGACATTGTATTTTGAATTGTGTCTTTCTTTGAAATGGTATTATCATGCTTTTGTGTTGATAATATCATTTTGTGTTGTTGGTTTTTTTTTACGATTCTATTATTGTAATTAGTCGACACCCATATTTTATTGTCTTTTTTACATTCACTTTTAACTTTCACATAGGTGATGTAAGTTTTTGTGCCGAATGTGCTTCGATTATTGTACATATTGTTACTTTTAGTTTGTTCATCAAGCATGGCCAAAGAATTATTAGTGTTGTGAAGATTTTTAGGATTGTATGCGATCACATAGGTATAACCTATGTGAAAAAAAATTTGGTGTTTTACCTTCGGGTCGCATAGGAGCCCCATTTTTTCACAAGTCGATTTTATTCCTTGAACTTCATTTTCCACATTCTTGACCTCGTTTCTTCCTTCTTTTTATTCTCTCCATCAATGTTAACCTCCAATTTGTACTTGGCTCGATCGAATCTTTGATTGCTCCTTTAGTTTGCATGTTGGTCCCTGAACTTTCATTTTGAATCGTTTTGGTCCTTTTTGCTTTTTTTTCTTGTGAATTCCACCATGTCTATCACTATACCCTACAATCCAAGAATTAAACGAATTTAAGCCACAATTAAAACACTTTTCTCATGATTTAATCATGTTTGTGCATTAAATAAGTGCACTAAAACACACTTATCGATGGGATGTAAAGGGAGAAATAGGGAACTGATGTGTGCATGATATGAGAAGTCATAGAACACATCTATATCGCAGGACACAAAACACTAGCGTTGTCCAAAAAAGCATTCAATCACAGTGCTAATGGAAGCACCTACCTCCCTTATACACATCATCCTACTAACAAACTTTCTAAAGTGATGTTAAGTATCTATATCGATCTCACCTCTTTTTGTTTTCTTTTAACATGAAATTGCCATTTCATTTTTATTCTCTCTCTTTTTTTTTTTCTTTTTTTTTTTTTTTTGTCTCATGAGTATTATGCTACTAAGTTTAGCTTTTGTACAGAAAATCCAAATTAGTTGTACGACAAAGTAGTCGGTTTTGGTTCTTCTATCTCGAAATGTGTTTTATGTCTTTTATGATAACTAAAAGCAACGTAATTTTAGGGTGACCATTCCAACAACAACAATACGAATTTCGAGTGAAATGTAAATTACATTTATTTTATATAAAATATCACATATCTAGAGACCAAAAATTAAAAAAGATAAAATGTCAAAGCATTACATACTTTGGCACCATACCAATTACTAAGACAATCTGCTTATCCGTATTAACTATTCATATTGTATCCTGCATTCGTTTTCTTTCATGAAATAGCAGAAGAGCTACTTACACATTCTCTTATTATGGCCCTTCCCTCCACAACGTCCAAATAGAAATGTAGAGAGTTGTCATTTGTTATTCAGATAGGGAGGACGTATCAACATCAGCAATATGCTCAATTAACAAATTGAATCAAGTTATGTATTAGGTTAAGGATTGCGATATAACCTTTGCAAAAATAATGCTACTATAGAAGACACACCAAATCGGCGGGTGCTCCGACTGAATAATTTCACAGATTATGTAATTTGAACCTTCATGAATAACTAGAAAAACGCACAAAGTTTCTTTCATAAAGTTCCAATTGCCCAACAGTTTAATTTCATACAAATCAAAGAATATGCGGACATATACGAATAAATCTGTTAAGTTTCTAATATTGATATAAGTATGTATATGTAATGTTATGATAACTCAAGAATCATGGACCAAATGTTTATCATCAAATCAAAAATGAAAACATAAAAATTGATTTTACAGGTATTTTATAGGGTGGGATTTCTAATTTAGGCATGTTTTAACATTACAGAGATATAGATATATAACAAATCATAAACATCTATGATTACCAAACAATAATCAAAAAACAGTACAAATATTTTACAAAAAGATGGAATTCACATGCGGAAATTCAACATTCAAAATACACAACGTAACATTAGTTCTTGTTTAAATTAGAGAGAGGATATTAATACATGTAATTAATTTTACAAAGAAGATAACCAGCAATCAAAACGGATCTCGCACCTTGAAAAAATTTCTGAATCAAATCTCACACGGTTGCGGATTATCTATTATCATAATTGAAATGATAGCAGTAACATAGCAAGAAATATCATTTCGAATTCAAATTTCCATATGTTCAGCATGTTGATTTAATGCATCCCTTCTGCTGCATTTGAAGGTTGCAGTTACAATCACAAAAATGGGAAAGTTTCGTGTACAGTAATTTTGGTCTTATAATGAGATTAGGTAGTAATTGTGGTTTAAAAACTATTTAGTAGTATAAAATGAATTACTTTGTATTATTATGGCATATATGAATTTTTAGGCCCACTACTCTAAAAACAAAACAAATTAGATAGTATCTAAAACAAAATAAAATCTCACACAATCGAATTTAATACGTTAATAAAATCCCCAATGCATCAAACTACACAACAATTTCTCCACCGTCTCTGACTCCTCCTACTCCTATAACTTTTCTTTTGGGTCATTGCTTTACACCATAAGCCTCATTCTCATTCTTAATCTTTCCTTACACCGATATCGTTCATTCTTGATATTAAACTTTTCTTCTATCTCCGTTGCACCAAACAATATCTAAGAATGTTACGGAAGCAATTGCATGTACTGAAGCCCTAATCCTTGATATCTGGTCTGCTGATAATGTTGGGTTATCGTGAATCCCAAGGACGAAATTAAAGGTAATACAATAGATAGCAGTTGCTATATTTCTTTATTTCATAAATGATAAGTCGGCTCTTGGACAATCTCAGTTGACTCTCCATAGTGGTACCTGCAATTCATTTGGGAAGACATTTTTTTTTGGTTACTTTTTTGAGTATTTTTAACTTTTTAAAATTTAAGTCACTTTTTTAGTATTTATCATTTATTTTTAATTTCTGTAACTTATTTAGTATTTATCAAATTTTTTTTTATTTTTTGTCGTTTTCTTGAAATTCCTGCCACTTTTTTTAGTAACAAATATTACTTTCTTTTTAAAATAAAAATGACATCATATGTTACTTTTTAATCAAAAAGTGATACTTAACTTAAAAAAGAGACATTGCCTCCCTTTTTTTAAATAAAAAGTGACATTGTGTCACTTAATTTTATAAATTATTTTTTACTTCTTTTTAAAAAATAATAATAATTCTGTCGCTTTCTTGAAACTCGCGTCACTTTTTTGAGTGACAAATATTTGATAAAAGTGAAAAATGACACTTAACTTAAAAAGTGATATCGTGTCAGTTTTTTTTGTAAAAAAGTGACATTGTATCATTTTTTTTAAAATTTTACATAGTATTTTTTACTTTCAAAATACTTTTCACTCCAAAAAAGCCATAATTAGGGGTATTTTTGTAAGTTGCCCTTTTATTTATGAGCCAATTATGCGTAGTTTAATACTTAGGATGTGTTTGATTACATTTATTTTTCATGGAAAATATCAATTTTCCATTCAAATTCCTATTTGGAGTGTTTGATTGCTATTTTTTTCCATGGAAAATATTTTCCAACTTTTGAAAATATACCTAATTTTCTTTTTTTTTAAGGAAAATATTTTCTTTGAGTAGATGTGGTTTTTATTTTCCACAAAAGATGGAAAATATTTTCTTTTCTAAGTGATATTTTCCAAGTCAATCAAACACATTCTTAAATATTTATTTTATTTTTATACTTATGTGAACTTAATTCTTGCATATCTTGATTCTTTATGTTTAGAATAATATGCAAT
Organism: Olea europaea var. sylvestris; assembly: GCF_002742605.1. NCBI lineage: Eukaryota > Viridiplantae > Streptophyta > Magnoliopsida > Lamiales > Oleaceae > Olea > Olea europaea. The sequence goes on from NW_019259379.1 coordinate 379,327, forward strand.
TTTAGGATGAATTAAGTTATGAAAAGTTGCAATTATGCTCATTTAGTTTGCATGAGTCAATTATGCGCTAATTTAATTTCTACAATTTATAAAGCTTAAGAAAATGTTTTGTGCATGATCATAAAATGTTAGTTAAGATTGTGCTATTAGACTCATTCTCATATTGAGTTAATCATTTGTGCATAAAATAATTAATGTCTAGTGATCTATATAGTTTTATTTAATTGGAGATTAGCCACGTCATCTTTAATTAAATAAAATTATTATTAAGTTTAGGATCATAAAGAGTAAAGACGTTAGATTGTAATTAATTATACTTAATATGATCAATTTCATCTCATCCAACATGAACTTTTATTATATTTATATTAATTAGAATAAATTATCAAATTACCTCATAATTTGCCCATATAAATTATGAATAAGTATATAATTTGATAATTTTATTATAATGTTTACTTTATGATAGAATATCAATTTTTTTTTCATAATTAACTTAAATATAAAGTAAGTACATAATTTGATAATCCTATCATAAGGAATAATTGAATATATTTGACTTAAAAATCTCGTCCAAATGCAATTTTTATGTCATTATATTCAATTTTAACATGATTTACATTGATAAAACATGCAATTTATTTAAATAAGCCTCAATTTTAACATAAGCATTTTAATATTATGTAGCTTTACAATCTGCTAATGTTTTTTATATTCGTTGCAATATTCTTGAATCAAAGGGCGATAATGACAAAGTATGGAATGAGAGAATTCTTGCCCATTTAGGGTGGATGGATATTGATTATGCTATTAGGAAAGATGAACAACATGAATTTACCTATGACAGCACTGTAGCAGGGATCGCGCTTTATGAGCAACGAGAGTGATCTAATCGCCTTAACGTGATGTTCATTTAGACTAAAATTTCTACTGGTATATGTGGTTTCATCGATCAGCATCACAAGGTCTAGGACTTGATAAAGGCCATTAATAATCAGTATGTCACTTTAGATAATGCATTAGCAAGCACCATTATAGTGAAGTTCTCATTCTTAAAACTCACCAGTGAAAGGTGCGTGCGAGCACATCATGTAGATGAGAGACATTAATGCTCAACTTAAGAAACTTGAAGTTGAGATGTATGAATCATTCACTATGCACTACATCTTGAATACTTTCTCGCAATAGTACGGGCCTTTCAAAATCTCATACAGTACACATAAGGATAAAGGTCAATAAATAAATTGTTGACTATATGTGTTCAAGAGGAAAAGAGACTGGTGATGGAGCAAGGTGAAGGTGTATTGCTGACTACAACCCATTGAAAGATAAAAACCTAAGCTAATCAAAAGGGGAAAGGTAAAATACCACCCAAAGTTGATATTAAAAAAAAATGCCAAGTGTTACTTCTATAAGACAAAAAACATGAAGAAAGATTGTGCCGAATTCAAAAAATGGCTTAAGGATAAAGATAATCAAACATCGTTTGTTTATTATGAATCTAATATGGTTAATGTAAATATTAACGTGGATTGACTCTAGATTTACAATACATATTATAAACTCCTTAAAGGGTATGCAAAACTTAAGGAAACCAGTGGGAAATAAGCAAAATATCTTATCCGGAAACAAGATGGGCTTGCATGTAGGGGCTATCGGAACATGCATTTTAACCTTAAGTAATGACTTTGTTTTAAAATTAGATAGGACCTTATATGTTCCAAGCTTACCACGAAATTTGATTTCAATTTCCAGACTTGTGCCCTTAGAATATTCCTTTAATCTTTTGTAATTATGTTAGGAATGTTATTTTGTCTGACGATCTTTATTGTATTAATTTACAAAGCAATATCACTTATAGTTCAAAGCATGTTCACACTGGCACTAAACGATGTAATATTAACGAAGACTTCTTTATGTTGTGACACGGAGATTAGGACAAACCTCAATAAAAAGAATTAAAATATAACAAAAAAATTTCATCACAATTATTGATGATTACTCACGATATATATATACTTGTTTCATAATGAGAACGAATCATTGGATGCCTTTAAAACCTTCAATGCCGAAATGGAAAAATAATGTGAGAAGTAGATTAATATCGTAAGATCAGATATACAGAGGAGAGATAAGCACTTGGTCCATTCATTAAGTTTCTTCTAGAACATGAAATAGTTTTCCATTACAATATACTTGGTTTACCATATCAAAATGGTGTGACAGAAAGAAGAAATAGAACATTATTAGCTATGATGCAGAGCATGCTTAGTAGCTCCAATCTTCCTAAATCATTGTGGACTGAAACGCTTAAGATGACAGTGTATATATTGAATTGTGTCCCAATTAAGGATGTAATAAAAACATTATTTGAATTATTGAAAGATTAGAAACCAAGTTTGTGATATATGCACATTTGGGGATATCCATCTAAAGTGAGGATCTATAATCCATAAGAGAATAAGTTGGATTCAAGGACTACTAGTGGCTATTTCATTAGATATACCGAAAGGTCTAAATTGTACAGATTTTGCTGTCCATCTCATGCCATTAAGATTGTGGAATCATGAAACATTAAGTTTCTTGAGAATGACTTGGTAAGTGGAGCAATCAAACCTAGATTAAAGTTCATGAGCATGATCATTTAGAATCTTAACCTTCCACTTCAGATGACAAATTAGTCATAGTTCACAGCACTCCTCAAGTACAAACATGTGTAGAACAATCAACCATTAAAGTGTCACAAACTACTGACAACGTTCAAATAGATCAGGTAAATCAGGAATTATCATAATCTCCTGAACAAAAAAAATTACCAAAAGCTTCACAGGAAGATAATGGTACAGCATTAAGAAGATTTGCTAAAACCAAAAGATCATTAATTTCTATTGATTATGAATTGTATCTAAAAAATTTGACCATGGTATTGGAGTTGAAAATCATCCTCGAAACATTTTCACACGCCATGAGTTGTAAAGAGTCAAAATTACAGTACAATGCCATGAAGGAAGAGATGAGTTCCAGGAAGAGTATGGGATCTTGTTGAGTTGCTTAGTGGCGCCGAAACTATTGGTTGTAAATGGTTTTTAAGACTAAGAAAGATTCATTAGGTAACATTGAATGATATAAAATGAGACTTGTAATAAAATTCACTCAAAATGAAGGAATTGATTATATGCAGACCTTCTATCTAGATCTAAGAAAAATTCTTTACTAATTATTTTGATATTAGTAGCCCAATTAAACCTTGAGTTACAATAAATGGATATGAAAATAGCATTTCTCAATGAAGATTTAGAGGAGGAGATTTATATAAAACAACCTTAAAGATTTTCCTATAATGATGGTGAGCACTTCTATAAGTTTAAGAAGTCTATATGCTGTCTAAAACAAGCGTTTCGTCAATGGTATTTCAAATTTCATAGAGTATTTTCTTCATTTGAATTTGTTGAAAATCCCATGAAATAATGTATATATATCAGAAGGTTAGTGAAAGTAAGATTTGTTTTCTTATTTTATACATAAATGATATTTTACTTGCAACCATTGATAAATGTTTGTTGCATGTGGCGAAACAATTTCTCTTTAAACATTTCGATATGAAAAACGTGGGTTAGGTATCTTATGTCATTGGTATTAAAATTCATAAACATAGGGTACGAGAACTCTTCTCAAGAAACCTATATCAATAAAATTTTAGAGAGATTTCGTATCAAGGATTGTTCATCAAGTGTAGCTTCCATTGTGAGGGTAATAGGTTCAATTTGAACCAATGCCTGAAAAATAATATAGAAAAGGAACGAATGAAGAGCATTCCATATGCTTCCGTTGTCGGATGCCTGATGTATGCTCTAGCCTGCACAAGGCCTAACATTGCATTGATTATAGGAATGTTAAAACAATATCGAAGTAATCCAATTATAGATCAATGGAGAATAACAAAGAAAGTAATGAGGTACCTTCAAGGAACAAAAAATTACGTGCTTATATATAAGTGGATTGATAATTTGGAAGTGATTGAATACTTAGATTCAGACATTGCTAGGTGTGTTAATTTACGCTATCAACTTTAGAGTATGTTTTTCTAATGGTTGGTAGAGTTGTATTTTGGATGAGTGTCATGCAAACTTTGATTGCTACTTCCACCATAAAAGCTAGTTCATCTCATGTTTTAAGACCACTTTACATGGTGTATGAATCAAGAGTTTCATATCTAGGTTTAGAGTTATGGATTCCATTTTTAGGCATTAAGAATTTATTGCGATAATTCAACTACTATCTTTGGCTAAGAACAACAAAAATGGTAGTCAAAGTAAACATATCGACATTAAGTATTTAGTCATAAGGGAACATATTAAAGAAAAGAAAGTGGTCATTATGCAACGTAAGCACTGAATTGATGATCACTGATCCTTTGACTAAAAGTATGCCACCATTAAAATTCAAGGATCATGTAGAGAAAATAGGAGTTGGCTCCACTATATAATGGTAGTTACAATTTTTGTATAAAACCTCTTATTTATTGTGATGTTTTTCATACTCATGCACACCTCAATTTATTTGAGAAAATACATTTATGTACGATCAAGAATAAGACATAGGGTCTTTTCATTAAGCCCTTGTTTGAGCTCTATTCTTTTTATATTAATGCATTTTTGAATAGTGTACTAATGGAAACTATATGATTAAAAAATAAAAATAAAAATAAAAATTTGAATTTGCGTGTAACATTATTTTATTGAAAAATGTGTGGTTAAAATGACGTTAAAACACTATTTAAAAATGTATTTTTTTTTTTATAAAAAATGAGAATCAAACAGGGGCTAAGTATTGTTATCATATAAAGAATAATTATTGAGGAACTAAATATATTGTAATATATGGAATATAATATTAGTTATTAGAGGACTCATTGCTATGATTCATGTGTTTATTTCTTAAAAGGACGTTCGATGGGATTAAGTTGAGACATTAGGTTAATGTGAGGATATGGTTTACCTAAAACTATCAACTTGTGACTTGATGGTATTGATGTTGACACAATAAGGTCTTCCCACGTTTTTGGCAGAGGCATGGTCTTTCCTTCTTATGTAGACTTACCCTCTACCATTTTTGAGAGGAGCAGCTCTCGATTTTTCTCCCAGAAGAAAGTGAGCTCTCGGTTTTTTAGCAAAGGGTGGTGGTTCTTCATTGGTTTTCCCCTCTCTCTTGGAAGGTAATTAGCAAGTCATGGAAGGCTGTTCCTGAGCCTGAAAAACAGCCATTAGAAGGGAAGAAAGCTGCTGCAAGTAAGGAGAAAATCTGTCCAAATTTCCGGCCGAACACAGGTTGTATTTTTCCATCCCCTTTTTTTCATTGTTTTGCCTTGAATCTTGTCTATTGGTTGATGTTTTGGTTGATTGAACTCCTAGGATCCCCAACAAACTGGTATCAGAGCTAGGAAGAGTGATATTAGTCCAAAATCGATCAAAAACCAGCAAGGAATCGCCATTACCACTTACTAACCGAATCTGAAAAACTTGATTTTCGGCCAACCTATTGACTTTCCGGCGAAATGGACCATGGAACCATGACCAGCAGGAGGAGGCGCACCCTGTGGTGGGGCGCGTGACCGGCGGCGACGCCTGGCCGGACCTCCGACGAGCTTTTTTCGGGCAGTTTACTTCTTTTGACGTCCTGAACGCACTGATGTTGTTTGTTTTCTGTTTCAGATTTTACAGAAAAAATTGGACGATTTTGCCCCTAGCTTGACGTCTACGGCAATTTGGTTCAGAAACTTGGTGGTATATTTACTGTTTGTCAACAGTAGTTTGGTAAGATTATTCCAAACTCTCCGTTAGGTTAGGTTTGGTATCCTTATCGGTTTATGCATGGTTATTGCTTGGTTGCTTATTTGTGAATTCTGTTGATTGAATTCTTGTGATTAATTTGTAACCTGGAAGCATATTTACCTGCTTTATATACCTGTGTTTCGTGAACGGATTATTTCATTGTTGTGCTTCATTTCTAAAAATTATTATTTTTAACTCGGTACTCAGTTTTATATTGATCATCTGAAAAAGAATTTTTCAAAAACTTTTCTGTTGTGTCCACGAGTACAGGCCACTCTTTTATAGAATCTATAATGGGTTCGAGGGTCGAATTATCGCAATTCGACGGAAAGGGGGATTACTCGATATGGAAATAGAAAATGAGGGTCATTTTGGTCCAACAGAGAGTTGCTAAAGTTCTTGATGATCCCGCTACATTTTCTGATGAGTTAAAAGCTAAAACAACTGAAATTGAAGAAATGAATGAAATTGCTTACAGTTATATAATTTTGCATCTATCTGACAATATTGTGAGACAAGTTGATAGTGCTAAAACTGCTAGAGCTTTGTGGATTGCTTTAGATGCCCTGTTCTTAACTAAAACTTTACCTAACAAAATATACCTGTTGGAGAAGTTGTTTAGTTTTAAGATGGACCCGGGGAAGGATGTCGAGGGGAATTTGAGTGACTTTAGCATAATTGTTAAGAGTCTAGCTCATAATGATAAAACATATGATGATGAGGATTTAGCTGTCATATTGTTAAACTCTTTGCCCGAATCTTACAGAGAAATGAAAAATGCCATAAAGTATGGTAGGGACACTCTCACTCAAGCTATTGTTTCTGATGCTTTAAAATCAAGAGAGCTTGAATTAAAAAGAGAGAATAGAATTCATTCTCGTGAAAAGAGTCTATTTGTTAGGGGAAGATTTGAAAAGAAAGAATTCAACTTCCATGACAAGGAGGGGAGAGGAAAATCTAAAATGAGATCCAAATCTAAAGATAAAAGCGGTAAGAAATGTTATCACTGTGGAAAGTTAGGACATTTCAAGAAAGACTGCTTTGATTGGAAAAGGAAACAAAAAGACCCGAACAATTCTGATGTTGATAATGCTGCTATTGCTACTGAATTTAATAGTTTGCATGTCATGAATGTGTTTGAAGAAGAATTTGACAAAAATTGGATTCTTGACACAGGGTGCACTTTCCATATGTGCCCTGATAGGTCTTGGTTTTATAACTATAGGGAGACTGAACCTAGGACGGTCTACATGGGAGATAATAATTCTCAAAATGTGATTGGAGTTGGTGACATAGCCATTAGGATGTACGATGGGGCCGTCACGCAACTTAGAAATGTTAGATATATCCCAAATTTAAAGACGAACCTCATTTCCTTAGGTTCTCTGGAAGATGAGGGATATACCTTCAAGTCTGGTAACAAGATTTTGAAAATTATGAAGGGTTCTCTTATAGTTATGAAGGGGCCCAAGAGGAATGAGCTGTACTATCTTGAGGGTAGAACTGAAATACCATTTGATTCTAGCCTTCTTGCTGTGAGTAAAGACAAAACTGAACTTCGGCATAACAGAATGGGTCACATTGGGTTTAAAGGTCTAAAATCTTTAAGTAATCAGAAATTACTTGGAAAAGATGACATTGAAACTATGGAATTCTGTGAAACTTGTGTTTTGGGTAAGTCTCATAAGGTGAGCTTTGAAGCTAGCTCTCATAGGACCAGCGGACCATTGGACTATGTCCATGCTGATCTATGGGGCCCAGAGAAGCACTCCACATTTGGTGGGAGCAAGTACTTCTTATCCTTAGTTGATGATTACTCAAGAAAGGTTTGGATTTATCCTTTGAAAGCTAAGTCGGAAACTTTTGGAAAATTCAGGATTTGGTTAAAGTCTGTTGAGAATCACTTAGATAAGAAACTTAAAACGTTAAGAACTGATAATGGGCTTGAATTCTGTAATAGCGAATTTGACAACTTCTGTAAGCAGAAAGATATAACAAGACACAGAACTGTTAAATACACACCTGAACAAAATGGGGTCACTGAAAGAATGAACAGGACCATAATGAACAAAGTTAGGTGTATGTTGATTAGCTCTGGTCTTGCGAAAGGTTTTTGGGCTGAAGCTGCAAGTACTGCAGCTTATCTGATTAATAGGTTTCCGTCCAGCAGTATAGGGTTTAAGACCCCACAGGAGTTGTGGACAGGAGAGCCTCCAAATCTGGAACACTTGAAGGTGTTTGGATGTGCTGCATATGCACATCAATCTGAAGGGAAACTTGAGCCCAGGGCTGTCAAGTGTGTGATGTTAGGGTATCCCGAGGGTGTGAAGGGCTATAGGTTATGGGTTTTAGGGGTCTAAGGCATTAAGATTATTAACAGCAGGAATGTAGTCTTTAATGAATCTGAGATGCCATGTCTAAAACAGAAAACCGAAGAAACTAACAAATCTGAAATTGAGAAGAGTATTCAGACTGAGGTGAAGCTGACTAGGCTAAATTCACCTACACCTAGGAATGACGAAAATGACCCTATACATCATGAAAATGAAAATGAAATTGAAATTGAACCTGAACCTGAACCTGAACCTCAACCTGAAGAGGTGACTGAACTTCAAGATAACATTGAACCAGTTGAAGTTGAACATTTTAATGATCAGCCACCTAATCAAGATTATCAGCTTACTATGGATCGGAGAAGGAGGCAAATCAGGCCAAATCCTAGATATGAATCCCTAAACTTGACTGATTTTACCTTGGTTTCAGGTGAAGCCCTTGAACAGATAGAACCTGCTAGTTATGAAGAAGCTGTTAATGGAAAATGTTCTGAAGGTTAGCTAAAAGCTATGCGGGAAGAAGTGGAATCTCTAATGGAGAATAAAACTTGGAAGTTAGTTAACAAACCTAAGGATCATAGGATAGTTCAATGTAAGTGGATTTACAAATTGAAAGAAGGATATAATCCTAGTGATCCTCCTAGGTATAAGGCCAGATTAGTGGCGAAAGGGTTCACTCAAAAGGAGGGGGTTGATTACAATGAGATATTCTCTCCTGTGATAAAGTACAAAACAATCAGACTGGTTCTTGCATTGGTTGTTCAGTACAACTGGGAACTTGAACAACTAGATGTCAAGACTGCTTTCCTATATAGGGAATTGGAAGAGGATATTTACATGAGTCAGCCTCAAGATTTTGAGGTGAAAGGTAAAACTAACTGTGTGTGCAAATTAGAAAGATCTCTCTGAAAATAGATTAGTCATTTCCCAAGAAGCCTATCTAAACAAAGTCATAACCAAATTTGGTATGAATGGATCAAAATCTGTGAACGTTCCCTTAGCAGCTCATATGAATTTTTTTGGTGCACAATCTCCTAAGACTGAGGAGGAATTTAGAGAAATGAGGAACATACCCTACGCTAATGCTATAGGTTCCGTCATGTTCTCTATGATAACAACCAGGCCTGACTTAGCCTATGCTATAAGTTTTTTGAACAGATTTATGTCAAACCCAGGAAAGCCTCATTGGGCAGGTTTGAAATGGTTGTTAAGGTACATTGTTGGTACATTAAATCTGGGTCTAGTGTATGAAAAGAGATCTGAAAAACTTACTCCAAAGGGGTATGTAGACTCTGATTTTGCTGGTGACAAGGATAGCAGAAAGTCTACCACAGCGTACTTTTTTACACTAGGTGACAATTGTATAACATGGAAGTCACAGCTGCAGCCTTTAGTTACTTTGTCAAGTACTGAGGCAGAATATGTTGCCATAACTGAGGCGGTTAAAGAATGTACTTGGTTAAAATGAATTTTAAAAGAATTGAACTTCATGCATGATACATATTGAGGTAAAGTATCATTTTATTCGTGAGAAACTGTCTCAAGGTGAAGTTAATCTTGTTAAAATTCACACTGATAGGAATCCCTCTGATATGGGAACAAAAATTCTACCTGCAAGTAAATTTAAATTGTGCTTATCTTTATTACATATTGACACTGATTAATTTTTCTTGCAGGTAGTGGGCGATGATGATGAACAGTTCTTCCATGTGCAAATTCGCAACCAAGAGAGAGTGTTAGGAGAACCAAGGTGAAGAATGTGAGAATATGGTTCACCTAACACTATCAACTTGTGACTTGATGGTATTGATGTTGACACAATAAGGTCTTCCCACGTTTTTGGCAGAGGCATGGTCTTTCCTTCTTATGTAGACTTACCCTCTACCGTTTTTGAGAGGAGCAGCTCTCGATTTTTCTCCCAGAAGAAAGTGAGCTCTCGATTTTTTAGCAAAGGGTGGTGGTTCTTCATTGGTTTTCCCCTCTCTCTTGGAAGGTAATTAGCAAGTCATGGAAGGCTGTTCCTGAGCCTGAAAAACAGCCATTAGAAGGGAAGAAAGCTGCTGCAAGTAAGGAGAAAATCTGTCCAAATTTCCGACCGAACACAGGTTGTATTTTTCCATCCCTTTTTTTTCATTGTTTTGCCTTGAATCTTGTCTATTGGTTGATTGAACTCCTAGGATCCCCAACAGTTAAACATATGAACCAAATGAGAGAGTATATCTAACCTATTTCTTCAAACAAAATGGTCCGACCCACTTCAGTTTTTTAGAAACTTACCCATTAATTAGACAATCAAAACTGGTAACTGAAGCTATAACTTGATGGGAGTTTGTTTTTATATAGATGGGTTTGGTCCATATGCTCCACCACCGAAAATACAGATTATACACCATCATTATAAAAACGTTGAGAGCGAAGACGTACCTGGAACAAAACGAGGGCTTCTTGAACAACATCAATGGCCGGAGGTATAAACTCAATCCATGAGTTTTCGTTTTCTCGATCTAATTTACTTCTGCAGAATTATTTTTGGATCGATTTTCAATCTTACATGGATCACCTCCAAAACAGTAAAGGAACCTGTTTGGGATACTTTTTATGAAAGACTTGTCCAGGATCTTCAGCAATTCGAAGCTGGTGGTTTTCCCGACTTGTAATAGGGATGATCCTGGGAAGGCTTTGAAAGATTGGGATCTGTGGGGGCCCTTCTTCTTCACTGATTTCCTCGGCCTCACTGTTTCCCGGTCGCCCTCCGTTGATAAGGTATGCTAGCTAGTATGATTAACATTTGAACGCAATGTTAGACCCTTTCGTCTGAATTCTTATTTTGCGCCGACAGTATATTTGAGGCATTATTATTTTGAACCAAAATCTCAAATATATACCACAAAATATTAAAAAAAAGGGGGCGAAAAAGAAAAAGCCCTTTGGTTTGAAATTTATCTACCATTCCCTGTCTATTGCTTGATTGACGACGTACTTCTTGGATCCAGAAAAGCATTTTCTTGCAGTCAATGACTTCAAATTCAAGTGTGGTGCACTTTACGTTCATGCAAAAGTACCTAACTAAACGAGGTTGACTATATGACCAAAATTTGTGCCAAATAAAACCAATAGAGTGAATCTAACTTTAGGCTCAATCCCACTCATTTTCATGCTTTTTTCCCCCTCTCCAGCCCCTTTCTTTAAGGATGGAAAGTCAAAATGGTAGACTCATTAGCACGATATTGCCAACTAAACACTTTGAATTCAAGAAACTTAACATTTTATTATGTTCCCATTCTTCTCCAATCTCCATTTCCATAACCCTCTGGTTCAAGTTTTCTAACCACGTTTGTTTCAACTTCCCTAAAGTTTTCAATATTACAGTCGAGATTGTAGGATTCTTTTTCTTTTTCTTTTACGTTTAAATAGTATGAAGCCAAACGGATCGAATGGGCAGCGATTCATCATTTCTTGTTTCTTCTTCATTGTATTCCTCTGTATTTTAGCATTTGTCAATGAAATTCGACTTGACAGTCTAATGAAATTTGGAAAATGTGCTTTCACTCATACTTCCCACAATTCATCTGCAGAAAATTTTCTTGTTGCAAATTTGACCACAGCAAATTCTTCTTCTGATGATATAAGAATACTCATTGGGATTTTGACACTACCTGATCACTATCATAAAAGACACTTTTTGAGGCTTATCTACGGCACGCAATCTCCGGTCGGAGGACGAGTCGATGTGAAATTCGTGTTCTGCAATCTCACTAAAGAAGATCAAACGGTGTTAGTGGCACTAGAGATCATGCGTTACGATGATATCATAATCATGAATTGTCAAGAGAATATGAACAAGGGTAAAACCTACACTTACTTTTCGAGCTTGCCGGAGATGCTAAACACCACGGATGGGCCATATCCACCGTATCATTATGTGATGAAAGGGGATGATGATGCATATTTCAGGTTACAAAGTTTAGTAGATTCCTTAAGGCCATTGCCTAGAGAAGATTTGTACTATGGATATGTTATCCCATGCCCGAGTATGGATCCATTCGTACATTACATGTCCGGTATGGGCTATTTAATTTCTTGGGATATCGTCGAATGGGTTAGGGACTCGGATATTCCAAAGAATCATTTGGAAGGACCCGAGGATAAAAATTTTGGCCAGTGGCTACGAGATGGTCGTCGGGGAAAGAACAGGTACAATGCTAAATGGTCGATGTACAATTATCCCGAGCCTCCCACGAGATGTACGCACGAACTTTGGCCGGACACCATCGCCGTTCACCTTTTGAAGACACAAGAGAAGTGGATTCGAACATTGAAGTATTTTAATGTCACTCAAAACTTGAAACCTTCTAAATTGTATCATATACCATAGGTAATCCATGTATTTATTGGGCTCTTTTTTTTGTCCATTTTACCAGCATAGGCTGATTAATTGATTATTATATAAATTTTCAAGAAATTAAATTTCCTTTTGTTGTACGCAATTCTTGTTTACTTGATATTTGCTGGAAATTAAATTCTTTTTCCTCTTGGAGCATATGATGTATACATACATAGCTTCGTAAAAACAGGCTAATAAAATATTCCAAAGCGGCATTAACTCACAATCTTCAAGCTTGATTTGGGGTAGGGGTGACAATGGATTGATTTTCATTCTGCTCAAAATCTTAGGATCTGCTCGATCATTTGGCTTGTGGGCCTCAAAATATATCCATTTACAAGTTCAACGAGCCATCATTTTTTTTAAGAATTGATTAATAAAATAAGCTTTGAAATTAGCAAATTTTTTAAGAAATTAATAATATAAGTTCAAAATTAGGGGAAAAAAGCCAATCCACAAACCCAAACAAGCTGCTTTGTGGGCTCGTACCCACAAGCACCCTAATTTGGTGTTGCATTCATCTTTACTCTTTAGAATGTGAAATCGAGAAGAACAAAAGCATGCTAAAGGGAAACTCCTAAATATATGTGCATTTTATTTTAACAAAATCATTATATTTTAGTTGGTATTTTAAAAAGCATAAAGCATGAAGAGGTGTAGAGAACAAGTTTCCAGTTAGGCGAAGAAAAATAATAATAATAATAATAATAAGTGTGAGGCTAGGCGTTTTGCGCCAGCTTTGTGCCTAGGTGTGCACCGCTTTTTAAAATGCTGATTCTAATTGTTACATAAATAATCAAATTTGGGTTTTTATTCACAATTTTCCAACATTAATATTGATAATAAAGATGATTTTTATATTATTTTATTAAATTTTTTGCACCCCTAATCCAGAACGGGATCAAATCAAATTAATTAAAAAGCATTCTTACAAACTTCTATGTTTGTCATGCAAGTCCAAGGTCTCATAACCGTTCATAGTCGATACCAATGGTCTTTCAGAAAGACGAAAAGAAATACAGTATAAATGTTTAAAGGGCGATTGAAAAAAAGTCTGCACTTTATATTCATATTAATCACTGAATGCCAAAACAAAGTCTCGTAATTACATTCTTTTATTTTTGGGGCCATGCTACATGTACACCGAGCCTTATAGCTCAGTGTACAGCCCCCTCACATGGGGGTGGGGCCCGCGCATTAAATAGGCGTGGACCCCTCCCCTCATGTGAGGAGAGTGTACAGCGAGCTGTATGGCTCGGTGTACAAGGGACATTATTCTTATTTTTGTCCCATGGTACCAATAAACCCCAAAATAATATTTTCCTATACAACCTAGACATCAATCGGAAGATGATGATGATGATGATCAAAATTACACCAAATCCATGACAAAAAAGAATAAAATGAAAAAAAAAAAAAGGTACATTTTTTACCACCAAATTTTTATACTTGTAGAGGAGATCGTTTCCTAAAACCATGTCTCCATTACAATTTTGGACACAAATGAAAAAAAATGAAATTTGTGCAGCATTTGCATGAAATTGAAATATCTTCTACTTGGGTATTCAGGGTTTTCATGAATCATAAACAAACAACAATCTTTCTTTTCCAAGAAAGTGTTTTCAAAATTTGCAGCAGATCAAGAACTGATCTCGGCCGTCTATTATGTATCATGGAGAAGCAGAATCAAAACTGTTTCCTCTATAGTACTTCAATTCCAATGAAATTTGTCTTTCGAGCTGAAGCTGCTTATGAAAATTTGCAATAAATTTGTCTGCTCTCTTATCAATATCATCTTCTGATGGATAACTTGTTGTCCTCTGAAGTTCCCTTGAAGAAGAACCCGGTTGATCACAGTTATTCGGCTCGGATTCTTCCATAAATGCCCTCAGACCGGGCCTATCATTGAAACTCAGCCTCCTCTTGCTCGATGAACGCCCGATCATCGACGCCAGTTTCCATCTGTTAACGTTTAGATTCAGTAGAAATGTTATCTTCTTCACCGCCCTCTTTAGACGGCCGATCAATGGCCACCCGCCTTCCGCCGCCATCTTGATTAATTAAATATCTATGAATTTGAATGTGTTGGTAGTTTTGTGTGGAAAGGGAATTTAAAGTTGTGTTCTTGTATTGCAAGTAAATGTGATGGAAATGGATCTAATGGGACTTTCATAGCAATATATATACACACGTAAACGGAGACCAACGTAGACTGAAAATGTAACTTTGGAGACCAAAATAATAGAAAAATGTTGATTAGGGATTCGAGTGCTTTATCTGTATAAATTGAAGACCATGATTGCAAATTTCTTTAGTTGATTGATGAAGAAAAAGGAAATTGCGTGGAAGGTTTTTTCTGGAGGAAGCGTGGGAAAAAAGACTACCGTGTTAACACGTTCAATCTGGAGGCTTAGGGAAGAATTTATTAATTTTCTTTTTTATTTTTCGATTAAGACCATGGATTAGGTCAAGGCTTGGAATAATTAAAAATATATTATTTGTAACTTTTTTTCAAAAGATTTCATTATTTACAACCACCATTTTGCCTTTAGTATTAGATTCATGGCTTCACTAGAAAAATACAATTATTTATATTTATAAATTTAAAGTTGCAAAATGCAATTTGAATTTTTCAAGAACGTCATGAGTTCATAAAGGAGGGGGTTGGAAATGGAGGAATTTCAGCCAAACATAATATAGTGAATGGGTCGAAATAGATAGGAAGAGTTTACCAAAGATCGAAGTTTACCAAAGATCGATAAATTCAAAGATTTTATAGGGCATTTTTTCTTGTTCTTTAGTTCTTTTGATACAAATAAAAAGGTTGACATCATATAATTTTATGCTGTGGTTGCAAGAATTTCATTTGAAGGTGCAAGGTGAACTCACATATATCATATTTTCTCAATCCAAATTAAAAATTAAATTGCTAACGGAGAAATAATAAATTTTTAATTTTCGAAACTCATTGCTTTCAAGCAAATAAACAATTTTTTTGAATTTAATTGTTATAGGGGAGGTCAATTTATTTCACTTAAAACACGTCTACATTTACCATATATCATTCACTTATTTTTATAATTTATAATAAATACAAGAAGTAGAAATAAACAAAAAAAAAAATTTATTTTAATTTGACAATGGTATATAAATTGTATGAGTGAATTACAAACGACTTGAAAGTTTACAAACATGATCCGTACATAGGTTTAGCCCCTTTTTGGTTGACCTAAATATCACTTTTTGAGTAGATTTAAAAAAAAAATGATAAAATGTGTAGTTAAACCATTAATATAAATTACGGGGCAGTAAAATGTGTGGTTGAAAAAATATTTTAAATAATGAGAGTTGAACGTGGAGTTAATTTTAGAAAACACTGTAGTGAAGGTTCCAAATCTTTCAAATTACTGCGGAATGCACTTTAATCTTTTATTTTTATGATTGTGGTCTCGAACGTTTCTCTTTAACGATAGCTAGAGTCCATGGGATAGATCCATCCCTTATTTCGTCTACAGACGAACAGTAAAGATCAGCAACTCTTTTTCACCAAGTAACTTAACCAAATTCATAAATCAGCATCAATTACTAACCAAAATAATGCCTCACTTAATCTCTTCATTTAAAGCCTATAAAGATACCTCATTTGCTCATGATATCTCAACATCTTCATGGGATTATTCAATACAAATCTATTAAACAAATCAAGACCCGCATAATCTAGAAAGCTTACTTTACAATGTTCATATTTCCTCATCTTTGCAAATATTATACTATAATGAAGTAGCCGTATAGTGAAACATTTAGAACTCTCCCCGAAAAAAAATAATAAAAAATTAAGGTTTCAAATACGAGCATAATAAGTAGAATCACATTGAATTCATAACATTAACAAAAGCACATCATATGAGTCCGACTATATGATGAAATAGAGAAAATAAGCCCATATTTTAGTACAATACTGTAGCGACACAAGTAAAAACTATATTCAAATATGGTGACCATGTACAAAAACATAATGTCATGTTCAAAGCACATGCTTTGCCCATAAGCATCGAACATTTATGCAAAATTGTTCAATAAAATTTGTCAAAAAAAGGGAATAGTAAAACTGAAAAACTCATTATAAACAGGTTCGATAAGGGATCCTCTCAGATGACAAGCTATGTCTATTAAATTTTCTTCACAATTGTGAGTTTCTTGGGCATCCATTGTAGAATGGGAGAGAATGGTTTAGAGTTCTGCTTCTTGTTCAAAAAGTTGGGTATGTACAAACATAAATGATAATTTTGATTTTAAAAGTGAAATTGTTGATTCGAACATTTTTTACCCATTTAATTTGTCAATTTAAGTCAAAAATCTAATTTCATAGTTGACTAATGGAATTCTAGATGGATTCTATCTAATGGGCTCCGACTGCCGTTAAAGTGAAAGGTTTGCAACCGTTGTCGCAAAAATAGAAGGTTAAGGTGTATTCTTCAGCAAATTGAAAAGTTTAGAACTTTTACTGCAATTTTCCCTTAAAAAATTGTACCAAATAAACAAATTTAACGTTCCGATGTCACACCCCGACGACAGCTATATAAAAAGCAACTTTTCCTTTTGAAAACCTAACACTCCGCCTATCTAGACCTATAATTTCTATTACACGCCGTCGCGGGTGGTCGCTGCTTGTCGGCGATCGGTGATCAGCGATTTCTATCTCCTCCGGTAACAACTCTTTCTCCTTCCTGTATAATATAAACTTCATTTACCCACAAGATGTATGTGATATGTAGTTTTACTTTCCTTTTTTTTTTTTGTCAATATATATTATAGTATAATCAAAATTGTCACTATAACATCTGAGACTTGCATTTCGAGTAAAAGTAAGAATTCACTTGTTTCGCTTTTATTTATTTCTTTGCCGTTTAAAGTTATTGCTATTTGTCATTAGAAGTACTGATAGGTTTTCATAAGTAGTCACGTTACTTTGGCAAAGTGATGAGACGTTCATTATTATTTCTCGACTTTTATTTCATATTTGCTCTGCCTCCAATTATATCAAATTAATTTTTTTTTATTTTTTAATTTTTGGAAATGCTTGTGAGACCATTGGCTTGATTTTGTGTGGTTCTAATAAAATGCTCATAAGATTTTTATCTAATTGTTTGGTAGAGTTTGATCAGACATATTGCCATTCAAGAAAGCTGTAATGGGCGGCTGTCCAGCTCCATTTTCAGAAATCGGCAAGCGTGCTAGAGGTGAATCTTAAATCAATTTTTTGTGTTTGAACAACTAGTGTGTCCCTATTTGCATAAAGCTTTTGGGTTTGACCTTTTTTCATGATCCCTAGACAGCAATTTAATCTACATATTGGGGTTTACATGCTTTGCTCCATAGAAGATGTATGTCCATTAACATTTTTGTTCTAGGATATAGAATGGAACGGGTGATATTAGTTGATAGTTCAAGAGTCTATAATATTAAACTAGGAGTAAGCCAAAAAGGATGAAATCAGATTTGGAATATTAATCATGTTGAACATGTTTTCAGCTCAGCATCGTTAAATCCGGCTATTTTTCTCTGGTTTCATTTTTGTATTGTCTACATTTAAGAACCACACACTTCCTTGGCTTTGGTTACATTTTTGTTGTGATGATGCTCCATCACTAATTATGTTTTTATCAGTGGTGCCTAAAATTCCTATATTTTATGTCGTTTTCTAGACAAAGTATATACCATCTTGATTCTGTAGTGTGTGAAGTTTTTGCTTCAGTTTTATCAGTGTGTCAATTTCTAATCTATAAGATTCCCGTTAAGGTTAAAAGGCAAGTTCCACAGAAGAATTACTACAATACAGTGTTTTATGATTGAGTGATGGGCTGTTAAAAGGAAAAATACATCATATAACAAAAATGTAGATGCTAAATAAGAGTGTGGATGCTAGAATGATAAAATAAGAGATGGGAATATGCATCAGTAAGTGGAGGTAACACTAATTGGGATAAATTAAGGGATGAGTGAGGTGGCTGGCACATGTCTTACATAGATCTAAAGAATTTCTTGTTTACAAGAGTGATGTAGTCCAACAAGAACATGTGAGAAGAGATAGAGGTAGACCAAAATTATCATAGCTTCATCTGCTGTATGTGAGTGTTTCGTATTGTTTTCAAAAACAGGCTAATTAGCCTGAAGAAATTTGTTTAAAGAGGAAAACCATATGTAGATTCTTAGCAACTTTAGATATCATATTACCTGTATCATTATCTCTAGATGGTACCGATATGCATGAAATATTACATCTTAAAAGGAAACTAGAAAGAACTAGAATCCAGATTGAGAAAGCTTGAGCACGTATCTGAATGGACTGAAAAATTGTAAAGCTTTCTGAAAAGATTATACCTTTGTATATGGTTCTATTGGATTTCAGGTGGCTAATTAGGTCTGTTTTTGAAAGAAGATTGTATAGCTGGATTTTTATTCATTTTTCATTATTTAAGTAGGTCAGGTTTAGGAACATTAAAAGAGAAGATGCTTCTACCAGACAGAACTTGTTGAATGCCCTGAGATTTTGCTACATTAATTTCCTGAACCCTGTCATTTCTGAAAGCTAGGTAGAATTTATGTTGAGTTCCTATTTTTGATCCTTGAAACTAGCGTGGGTGACGGTCGGATGTATGAATTCTGAGGTCACAAGAATATTGAGCTGATATGTTTGAAATAATGGTTTTCGATAAGTAGCAGCAATGTCCCAGAATATGGCACGTTCCCAATTTTCTCTCAACATTCGTTGGTCCCCAACATCTTAATCACCTTTACTTCTAACTTTTGGTTTTCTAGCTTTGGTTTAGGAGGGGGAAATTCCTGTACTACTGTCATGTTAGTGATACCCGACAAGCTCTCCAAATATGACATTCAAATATTTTTCCTCTTGGAGTATGTGATGTATGTAAATTCATACCTTTGGTTGCCTATATGCTTCCGAATTTTTTATTTGCTCACCCTGATGCTCTTCCACTGCTCTCTCGTGTGTATCTAGTAAGGAATTTCACCTAAAAAAGTTTTAGAAGAGTCTTCTTGATTACTCTTTTCACTTAGTTATCCTTGGTGCATAGTTTGTATTTTTCTTTTCATGATCTTCCATGTAATTCATTTTTTCCCTAAATTTTATGAATAGAAAATGCTTTGTTCTTTTGAATTGTCAAAGAAACAAATTTTCTATACATTTGGAATCATTTATATTTTGGATTGATAACTATTACTAGGGCTAGATGTGGTCCAATTCGATTCGGTTCTAATAAAAATTGAACCGTACCCCGAAATTTTCGGGTATTTGGTAAGTGGAACCGTCGAGTCCAAATTTAATTATGGAACTGTTCGGATTCGGTTCCATTCGATTAAGTTTGGTTCAGTTCCCTGATTCCGTATTATAATTGAAAATTATAATATTTACGAAGTTACATTAATTCAACTAATAATATGTTCAATCTTAGCTCTTACAAAATAACGTAGTCCAATCTTATGTGTTTTTTACGTCTCTCTTTATTGAGTTATTCATAGATTTGATTGTTAAAATCATAAAAAGAGGAAGATAGCAAACTCAAAATAATCAAGAGACATTGAACTTAAATTCGATTTCTCTAGAACGGTAGAAACTGTAATACGGTAGAGTAATAGATTTGGATAAATTTGATTAAATTGGCTTTGAACTGAAAATCAGAAATAGGAAAATTATATTTTTGGGTTTGAACTAAATTAACTAGTTAGCAACTATATTTAGAAAAATAAAATAATTTGGCTTATATAAAATAAATTAATAAAAATTAGGGAGATTCGATCATTCGGTTCTTGATCTAAAATCGAGAACCAAATTGAACATGTCGGTTCTCGATTCAGATACTTGTTTGTATATTTAACTTAGGAAGAATCGCTCATTTCAGTTCTGGTTCGGTTCCGAAGTTTTGTCCAGCCCTAACTATTACTATGCTAAATTGTTCGGTGAAATTATCGTGCTTGTTGTCATGAATATGAACTTGGAGATTTAGATATCATTGTTATAAGGTGATAATCTTAAATAATTGGAGGATTGATCAGTAGCCTTCATTCCCTTTTATTTATTTATTTATTATTACTATTATTTTTTTTTTGCGTAGAGTTTTAATCAAGTGTGTTCCTTATGCAAGATGGAATTGGAATCAAATACTATAGCTCTTGCCATTTTCAGCCCCACTCTTGGGTTGTTAAATAATATTATCGTGCGAGTAAATCCTTTTATGGAGGAGGATGATTGGGACAAAGGACCTCAACTTTGAGAGTGCCGTAATCTATATGGAGGGAGGGAAAAATATGCTTAATTTGTCAAATTCCAAGTCGGTAGCATATCAATGTTGACACTTGAGGATTGTAGAATTGCAAGTGTCTTTTTGGATGTATGTGTAGTTGTTGCTGCTTCTTGTTCGTAGTTATCTGTATCTGTCATAGGTAAGAAATGGTACATGCTTAAGACTTACAGGTCTGAATTAACTAGTTAATAAACTTCTTCATTGAATTAATGTTCTCATCATTATTCACCAAATGCCTCTTGCCTATGGTTGATACTTGGTTAGGACCTGGTGAAGAATTAGCAGTGTGGTCTAACCCTTCAAATTTCATAAGGGCCTGTTTGAGCTCCATTTTTTGGGGTAAAATGTATTTTGGAATAGTAGATTGATGGAGAATATGTAGTTAAAAAAGAAGGAAATTTTTTGGATTTGCGTATAATATTATTTTATTGAAAAATGTATGATTGAAAATAAGAGAAAAAATGTATTTTGAAAATAATGAGAATCAAACAAGGGCTAAATGATTTTCCATCTCCTTGGAAACAGGATGAAAGAATATTTCATAAATGTTTTTCATCTTCACGGAAACCCGATGAAAGAACTTGTCTGAATCTGTTGGAATTCTTTTGTTTCTCTTTTACCTTTTCCAGTCTGACAGTTGCAACAGCTCCTGAATTCTAAGTGTTTGAAGGTGTATTAATTATATATTGCACTTGGCATCTATATTATCTTAATTTTTGTTTTTTGGATTGTAGACTTTCTTTTGATGTATTATAAGACTTCTAGTATGATCAAAATTGGTATTTATCCATATTGATAGTTGAGTGCTTATTTTTGTTACAGATCTTTTGACCAAAGATTATAACTATGATCAGAAGTTCTCCCTTGCAATTCCCAGCTCTACTGGAATGGTATTAGGTTACTGTAAATTACTGTTGGGGCTTTGTGCTTTGTTTATATTCTCAATATTATCATGGTCTACATATGCTCTTAAATACTTTACTTGACATGTGAAATCGAGGAGAAATTCACGTTTCTAATGCATTCGAAATTCTTCTGATATGCCATTGCTTCTTGATAGTTTTTTATTTGATACTTAGAGATGCTAGCCTAAAGAATAGTTAACAGTTTGGAAAAACACAATATTCTACTAGAAAATGACTTTTTTTCCTGCAAGTGAAATACCAATAAAAAAGAGAAAATAATACACACACACACACACACTGGATGATACTCTATTCTGAGATCTACTATGTTGCATAGTGGACAATACTG
This sequence comes from Olea europaea var. sylvestris, assembly GCF_002742605.1. NCBI lineage: Eukaryota > Viridiplantae > Streptophyta > Magnoliopsida > Lamiales > Oleaceae > Olea > Olea europaea. Next base: position 401,450 of record NW_019259379.1, read on the forward strand.
GACAACTATAGACCTTCTCATGAAGCCCTCCCAAGATTGTTTCTTGGTGGGATTGAGGTGGATTAGGTGCCAATTAGTTTGGCATCAGAATGATTTTCTGAAGATGAGATTTTAGTGAACTTGTGGGGGCTTTTTTTTGGATGCTGATAGAAAAATAAAGAAGAAAATAGGGAAGGAAATGATTTGCTTTCACCCTTGCAGGGTTTAGGCATATTCACACAACATGATTCCAATTTCTGTCCATGGTGAACTCTATTTATGTAAAGATAAATATACAGGTATTTATAGCCTCAAATGATTTATTCGGCAAGAACAAGGACTAGGTCCTAATAGCAAACCCTGACAGCTATGATTATTCTGGACCGCCAAGAATTTTTTCTAAGCACTTTAACAGATATAATTAAAATAAAGTAAGACTTGCAGGATAGATATTTCCTGTGTTGATAAAGTACTAGAAGACGAAATAGCATTGATGCTGAAAATTAGAAATTCTAAAATTCAACCTTTAAAACATAAAACAAAATATTAAGTCCGCTTAAACTCCATCAAAATGGTTCTTGTCTTTTCTGCTCTAAAATACCAGAAACTCCTTGTTTAGTATAGGTTCCACATCAACAGGATAATATTAAAGAAATCCAAAATTATGTCAGCATTCTCCAACTATTATGGCTTCTTATTGTTCAAGCATTTGAATTCCTTGTCTTCATGATACTTTGTCAAGCCATTGGAGATCTTAATCAAATTGTCACTGCGTTATACTTTCCGATCGATATTGTTTTTCCTTCTGAGCCCAAGTAACAGGTCCTTATACAAATACTCTGAAATGTTTTTTCATATGAAAATACAATATATTTTGTGAAAAAATCTTAGAACTGTGTTGTTTATGTTGACCTTTGTTGTATTCTTTTGGCAGGGACTTACAGCTGTTGGTGTAAAGAAAGATAATATATTTGTTGGCGACATAAACAGTCAATATAAAAGTGGAAACACTGCTGTGGATGTGAAAGTTGATACCTATTCTAATGTAAGATGATACTCTTGCCAATAGGACTAAATGAATTGGTCTTTCTGTCCGATTTGTTAGTATGAATTTGTTGTTTGATTAATGGAAGAGTGTCGTTCTCTCCTTAGCACACCAGTAGATTCTTTGTCATCTGAATGCCTATGTCCAATATATCTAAGGCGATATTTTTGCAGGTCACAACCAAAGTAACTCTAACGGATCTCTTACCTTCTACAAAAGCTGCAGTTAGCTTCAGTATTCCCGATCACAAGTCTGGCAAGGTTAGGATTCTGTTCTTCAGCAGTGCTAGTACTAAAAGATACTTGTATTGCAATAATTATGAAGCTTGTTCCTACGTACAATGAATATCTCTCTTCAGTAGGTTTCTCTTTCCAAATGCAAAAGAGAAACCGTTGTAGCCATCCTATATGATTTAAGTTACAATAGAAATGGGAAATTATAAATTAAAAACAGGATGTTGATAAGACTGTGTCACATGATGAGAATTTTCTGAAAGATCGGTGTATTGTTTACTGTTGGCTTTTTGCAAGATTGTATCTCACTATGTTGTACCCTACAAGATCAAGCCATTTTGTTCTGTGCCCTTTGCTTGTCTAAGAAAATGGAAGGGAAAAAATGCGAGTGTTTTATTAAACTTATATAGCCCCTGTTTGTCAGCCATTTTTTCCCATTCTTTCCCATTATTTTTTCTATTTCAATCACACATTCTTCATTAAAATAATATTACACGTAAATCAAAAACTTTTCCTTCTTTTTTAACCACACATTTCAACATCAATCACTATTCCATAATACATTCTTCTCAAATAATAGGTGACACACACACCCATAGTGTTTTTTGAAACCAATAGATCTGCCGAAACATTAAATACATTGTCATTTTTTTATGCATTTTCAGCTCGATATAGAGTATGGTCGTGATGGAGTGGCCATGAACTCAAGTATTGGACTGAATCCAACTCCTCTTTTGGAGCTTGCTGCTGCAATTGGCTGCAGTGATGTAGCTTTTGGTGGTGAAATTGGATTTGATACAGCATCTTCATCTTTCACCAAGTACAATGCTGGAATAAGTTTCAACAAGCCCGATTTTTCTGCAGCTTTAATACTGTATGCATCGTAATTCAAATTGTCAAAATATTGAACTTGTTCTCCTTTTCGTATTTGTTTTATCCATATTGATCTACTTCTATGTTAACCGTCTCTGTTGCACTCATTTTCTTTCATAATTCGATTTGCAATTGCATAGGACGGACAAGGGACAAATCCTGAAAGCTTCATATGTTCACTTAGTGAATCCGTTGAGTGGAACTGAGGTTGCTGCTGAGATGACGCACAGATTTTCTACCTTGGAGAATGGTTTCTGTATTGGAAGTCTCCACAGAGTCGATCCTTTCACGGTGGTGAAGACTAGATTCACTGATAATGGAAAGGTTGCTTTATTAGGCCAGCGGGAATGGAGGCCTAAATCCCTTGTAACAGTTTCGGCAGAGTACGACACAAAGACCACCATTGCCACACTCAAGTTGGGCCTAGCCATTGCTCTCAAGCCCTGAGTTTATTATGGTGCTTCATTAGATAATATAACCTTAAATACAATTTTTTTACAGCCAAAGTGGCTTAAATTTTCGCTATCATTCCCCAAGGACCCGGAAAAATCAGTCCAATTCTTGATCATATTATATGACAGCCACCTTAAAAGAATTTTTGATAAGTTGGAAATTTATTGCTGCATTCCCATGTATGGCAAATAAAACAACGTTTTAGTGTAGGATCTGTTTGGCCCATCTCTTGGAACTCGCAAGTTTCAATTATTATTACTACTTTCGATCCTGGAGTTTTTTTGTGTATGCATTGCCTAATTAATGGTGGTAGTTGAAAAGCAAATTGATTTATTTTGAAATGGAAAATTCCTATTCATAGGTGTCTTTTTTTATTTTTTTATTATTATTATTTATTTATTTTGTGCCAACGGGCAGTGAAACCGCACATTAAATGGGTGTGGGCCCCTCCCCTTATGTGAGGGGAGTGTACACCGAGCCCTTGGTGTACATGTCGGAGGGCCGTTCTGATTAAGGGAAGGTGATCAAGTTTAATGAATTCTTTTGTTACATTTATCACAACAACATGCATTAACTGTCCTGTCTACCAACAGCTACCACTGCTTTTTATACACCACTAATTCTATTCTTATCCCCAAATTTTCACACAGTGACGGACAAAAAATGTCTCGTAACCATAGCGATATTGACAAGATTCACTCGACCTCGCAATCGGACATTGACGAGATCGAGAACCTCATCTACTCCCAACCCTCCCACGTCCGCCCGGCGCACAACTCAATCGCCTCCACTTACCCTCAGCCCCCGCCTCCCTCTTTTATCCCCTCCAATCTCCCTCCACCCACCAATCTGAAGCCGAACCCGGTCCCTTCAGTCCCCTCCACAGTCCCACAACTCTCTCCTCGCTCTTCCGAGTCTGGTGGTCGTATTTCAGTAACCGGCTTTGGGCCGCCTCCAAACAGACTAACGGAACCAGTTTGGAATACTGTTAAGAGAGACTTGTCCAGGATCATCAGCAATTTGAAGCTGGTGGTTTTCCCGAATCCTAATAGGGAGGATCCTGGAAAGGCTTTGAGAGATTGGGATCTCTGGGGGCCCTTCTTCTTCATTGTTTTCCTCGGTCTCACTCTTTCCTGGTCTGCCTCCGTTAAAAAGGTGTTGCAGCTTGTATGATAGTATGATTAACATTTTATTGCAATATTAAACCCAGTCATCTGAATTCTTATCTTGCACTGACAGTATATTGTCATAAAACTTGGAGACCCAAAAGCTAGCCATTGAGCTTGGAAAACCCAAGCTATATAAACCACGTAAAGGAAGGCCATGCTTTCAACGTGGGATTCAGGTGCCCATACACTCCAATGTGAACCATGACAAACTCGGCGTCCGTGTCGAGCAGGTGTTCATACACCCTAAGTGGTAACCGAGACCAGAAGACCTGATGCCTATGCTAGATTCTAAAAGCTAACCACTGAGGTTGAAGAATCCAAATTTATATAAACCACGCAAAGGAAGCCCATACTTCCGATGTGGGATTTAGGTGCCCATTCACCCCAATGGGAACCATGACAATATTTGTACTATGTTATTGTGTCTAGGCTTTTAACATGATGTCCTTGTAATTGGGTTTGTGTGGATTGAATTGCATTCATCCCAGGGGTTTTTTCAAATAGATTTGTGCAATATTTTACTAGTAATGTGAGTTACATTTCATGACAGCGAAAGCTTAGACAGAAGTGAGAAGTCAAATTTTCTGGAAACATATCTGACTGACTGTATTTGTTGAATTATGTAAGCTAACAGATATTAAACAGAGGCTGGTGGTTGGTACTGAAAGAATGCGAAAGAAAAATAAGAATGCTAGTAAACATGGAACAGAAATATGAAACTTGGTATAATAGTCTGTTTAGTTAGTTGTATTTATTATGTGTTGCTAACATCATATGGTTGGATGATTTCTATTAACGGTTGACTGAATTAGGTCTTACAGAAATCTCCTGGATCATTAGGCTATGTTTTGTTAAGAAGTCAGATTCTTGTCGGTTGATCAAGCTTGTGAAAAGTGTTCGAATTTGATGCACAGTAGAAATTTCGTCACCTTTTATGATTATATGTAGTTCGTGGATCCAGTTTGTTAAAAATTGTGTGCATGGCATACTAGTCCTGATATAGGGATGGCAATGGACCGAACCGACTGCACACATACTAGTCCTGATGTAGGGATGGTAATGGGCCGAACCGAGCCGGCTCGGCCCTTTAACCCACGAGCTCGGCTCGGGGCTCGTGGCGAGCCAAGCTCATGAAAGACGAGCCGAGCTTGAGCTCTGCTCGTTGCTCGGCTCGTGGGATTGAGCCGTCGACGAGCCGCTCGGCCCTTTTGACATCCCTATCCTGATGTCTAGCTAATCCTTGTTGGATGGAAACGTAGTTCGTAATTCATCATTTATCGAGCTTTGTAGAGCTCGTTAGAGAAGTTTTTTGAATGACATGCTGAGAGGGAGCAAATGATTGAATGGAAGCATGGGCATCTATATTTTAAGTTGGTTTTTGTTCTTCAGCTTAATTTTATTGGGAGATTGGGAGACAGCAAAGGGTTTTTGATTTTGTAACAGTCTTGAATTCTTTAGAAAAGTCAAAAAAAATTGGGAACGTTTACGGCTAAAATGAACACAACCGGGAAAACTCAATGATTGTTTTAGAAGTCATGTGTGTTCTATTGTCTCAATTTGCAACCATAATTATAGAGTTTAATACATAGTCCACTTTATAGTTAGCAAATTCGATAGAATATATAAAGCCAAGGTTCAAGTCGATAGACACTTAAGCCTACATGATTTCTACCAAACTCTAGAATAATATTTATTTTTATCTTTTTCTTTCATATAGGGATTGTTTGGTATTTATACAATAAATATAATATGCGAAAGAAATAACTAATTTAGATGAAGTGTCTAATTGGTGAAAGGTGTGGAATTTGTGTGGGAGGTTGACAGTTCAGGTCAAATCCCTCGCAATAATCAAAAAAAATTTTATTGGGGGCCTCGGGCTCTTAGTCTTCCTTCATTAAAATAATTATTTTTTTAATTATTTTTGGAATTATATAATGCGTCAAATTAGCCAGTATAATATGGCCATTTTTCAACAATCCATTGCCTACCAGCTATTAAATGTTGCAAATATTTCTGTATCATGGTGGATGCAATTATATCCATTCTACCTATATAAACACACATCTTGTTTTGAAAAAATTACATCAGTAAATGAAATCATTATTTTCATATTTTGTAATTTTTCACACTTGATTTTTTATACTAATATATATTTTTTGGAGTATACGTGAGAGTTCTAAAACCATTTGTGATTGCTGCACAAGTGATCTGTTTGATCGTTGTATCTTGGAAGTAATTGTCCACAGAGGTTGCAATAATT
>NW_019259379.1:407469-409831 GCF_002742605.1 Olea europaea var. sylvestris
ATGATAAAATAAGAGATGGGAATATGCATCAGTAAGTGGAGGTAACACTAATTGGGATAAATTAAGGGATGAGTGAGGTGGCTGGCACATGTCTTACATAGATCTAAAGAATTTCTTGTTTACAAGAGTGATGTAGTCCAACAAGAACATGTGAGAAGAGATAGAGGTAGACCAAAATTATCATAGCTTCATCTGCTGTATGTGAGTGTTTCGTATTGTTTTCAAAAACAGGCTAATTAGCCTGAAGAAATTTGTTTAAAGAGGAAAACCATATGTAGATTCTTAGCAACTTTAGATATCATATTACCTGTATCATTATCTCTAGATGGTACCGATATGCATGAAATATTACATCTTAAAAGGAAACTAGAAAGAACTAGAATCCAGATTGAGAAAGCTTGAGCACGTATCTGAATGGACTGAAAAATTGTAAAGCTTTCTGAAAAGATTATACCTTTGTATATGGTTCTATTGGATTTCAGGTGGCTAATTAGGTCTGTTTTTGAAAGAAGATTGTATAGCTGGATTTTTATTCATTTTTCATTATTTAAGTAGGTCAGGTTTAGGAACATTAAAAGAGAAGATGCTTCTACCAGACAGAACTTGTTGAATGCCCTGAGATTTTGCTACATTAATTTCCTGAACCCTGTCATTTCTGAAAGCTAGGTAGAATTTATGTTGAGTTCCTATTTTTGATCCTTGAAACTAGCGTGGGTGACGGTCGGATGTATGAATTCTGAGGTCACAAGAATATTGAGCTGATATGTTTGAAATAATGGTTTTCGATAAGTAGCAGCAATGTCCCAGAATATGGCACGTTCCCAATTTTCTCTCAACATTCGTTGGTCCCCAACATCTTAATCACCTTTACTTCTAACTTTTGGTTTTCTAGCTTTGGTTTAGGAGGGGGAAATTCCTGTACTACTGTCATGTTAGTGATACCCGACAAGCTCTCCAAATATGACATTCAAATATTTTTCCTCTTGGAGTATGTGATGTATGTAAATTCATACCTTTGGTTGCCTATATGCTTCCGAATTTTTTATTTGCTCACCCTGATGCTCTTCCACTGCTCTCTCGTGTGTATCTAGTAAGGAATTTCACCTAAAAAAGTTTTAGAAGAGTCTTCTTGATTACTCTTTTCACTTAGTTATCCTTGGTGCATAGTTTGTATTTTTCTTTTCACGATCTTCCATGTAATTCATTTTTTCCCTAAATTTTATGAATAGAAAATGCTTTGTTCTTTTGAATTGTCAAAGAAACAAATTTTCTATACATTTGGAATCATTTATATTTTGGATTGATAACTATTACTAGGGCTAGATGTGGTCCAATTCGATTCGGTTCTAATAAAAATTGAACCGTACCCCGAAATTTTCGGGTATTTGGTAAGTGGAACCGTCGAGTCCAAATTTAATTATGGAACTGTTCGGATTCGGTTCCATTCGATTAAGTTTGGTTCAGTTCCCTGATTCCGTATTATAATTGAAAATTATAATATTTACGAAGTTACATTAATTCAACTAATAATATGTTCAATCTTAGCTCTTACAAAATAACGTAGTCCAATCTTATGTGTTTTTTGCGTCTCTCTTTACTGAATTATTCATAGATTTGATTGTTAAAATCATAAAAAGATGAAGATAGCAAACTCAAAATAATCAAGAGACATTGAACTTAAATTCGATTTCTCTAGAACGGTAGAAACTGTAATACGGTAGAGTAATAGATTTGGATAAATTTGATTAAATTGGCTTTGAACTGAAAATCAGAAATAGGAAAATTATATTTTTGGGTTTGAACTAAATTAACTAGTTAGCAACTATATTTAGAAAAATAAAATAATTTGGCTTATATAAAATAAATTAATAAAAATTAGGGAGATTCGATCATTCGGTTCTTGATCTAAAATCGAGAACCAAATTGAACATGTCGGTTCTCGATTCAGATACTTGTTTGTATATTTAACTTAGGAAGAATCGCTCATTTCAGTTCTGGTTCGGTTCCGAAGTTTTGTCCAGCCCTAACTATTACTATGCTAAATTGTTCGGTGAAATTATCGTGCTTGTTGTCATGAATATGAACTTGGAGATTTAGATATCATTGTTATAAGGTGATAATCTTAAATAATTGGAGGATTGATCAGTAGCCTTCATTCCCTTTTATTTATTTATTTATTATTATTATTATTTTTTTTTTTTTGCGTAGAGTTTTAATCAAGTGTGTTCCTTATGCAAGATGGAATTGGAATCAAATACTATAGCTCTTGCCATTTTCATCCCCACTCTTGGGTTGTTAAATAATATTATCGTGCGAGTAAATCCTTTTATGGAGGAGGATGATTGGGACAAAGGACCTCAAC
>NW_019259379.1:411669-422582 GCF_002742605.1 Olea europaea var. sylvestris
TCCCGATGCAGCAACCACCATTCAATCGCACAACAACGATGTCGGAGCAGCGGCATAGCGATGATGCCGACACATAGTCACTGCGAGAAAATCTGAGATATTTACCAAGTCATTGAAGGAGTGGTGGTTAAAAGTGGCTTTCTGTTAAGGTGGTTTTGTGACTACTAGATCTTTGAAGGAGTCGTGGTTAAAAGTAGTGGTGGCGGTGGCGACAGTATCAGGGTGGAGATGATGGCGACGGTGAGGTGGAGTGATGATGGCGGTTGTGGGATGCAAGCAATTTTGGAGGTTGCGAGTTGCGATTATGGTGTGGTGGTTGCATGTTGTTTTTTCTTTTTCACCGGTGTGACAATTTGAGTGGTGGTTTTTGTGGTGTTGGTGGTGAGGTGGTGGTTTGATTTGGCCAACAGAAGACATGACACACGGGCAATTTTGGGGGTCTTTTTGGTGGTTTGGAAATAGAGGTGGTAGTGGTGCAACGGCTGCGGTGACAATGGTGGTGGTAGTGTTAACTGTGGCGACGAGGTGGCGTGGTGGTTGCAAGTTGCGATTGTGGTGGCGGTGTAGTATGAAAGTGTTTGTAACCAACTATTTGGCGGTTCATAACCAACTGTTGGGAGTTTGTGACGACAGCCGCTATGGTTTTGGCGACAACGATGGCGGTGGTGATATTGAAGGTAGTAGTGAGATGGTGGTCACAAGTTTCGGTTGTGGACTGTGATGATTAAATTGATTAATTTGTGACCAATAAAAAATTTAAATTGTGACCAAGAAATAGCGTGTGATCTAAAAAATTGTTAATCTGTGATCGATAATTTGATAATTTGTGACTATGTAATAAGTCATGACTTTTAATATTTGTGATTTGTGATCAATAAATAAAACGTGACTTATAAATTTTTTAATTTGTGACTGATGAACAAACTGTAAACTATAAAAATTTTGAATTATGACCATAAAATAATTTGCAACATAAAATTTTTAATTTGTGACAAAAAATATAAAGTGACTAACTAAATGTCAATTTGTGATCAAATTGTACAGAGATCTAAATATATAATTAATAAAATAATTGATTAAATAAATCATAAATAAATTTAAGTAAAAATCTGATTTTTGAAGTTTGAAATTTGTCTTCTAATATTGAAATGTGGAAAATTTCACCCCACTAATCCCAATTAAAATGTAATCGCATTTTTACTACACTCAATATTTTATTCTGAAAATACTATCACTTGTCGTAAAAATGCTCACATTTTAATATCCAAGAAACAGCTAATCCCATGAATTACTCAACATATCCCAAAAAAATCACGATTTATGAGATTAAATCATATCTGAATAAAATCTTCCTTATTTATGTAATGAGTATCTGAAAAGCCCCTTCTTCATTTTATACTTTCTTCTTCGAAATGGGTTCGTGATGAATCTTGATTAGTCGAGGAAGAATATAGTGGTTGAAGTATCCATTGAAACTCGTCACAGGTAAATATTTCATCGTGCAAGAAGAGCTTTCTCGAAATGCGAAGAGGTGATTGAAGCTGTCGATTTAACCTCCTAGACAAAGAAGGAGATAGTTAAGGATGATAATAGATAATCAACGAAGTCTTAAACTTGGAGATCCTCATCCAGAGAGTAAAGGATTTTAGATGTAGCACCAAATTATATTGTCAATCCTAGAGAACTCTACATAATTAAAACCCCCTAGTTTCACATTGTCCCCCCCAACCCACCCCGCCCTTTTTTTATAGTTTTTTTTATAGAGTATGTTGGTTTTATTATTTTCCAAAACAACAGTTTAGTGTCATAGCAAGTATGAACTTACTTATTTTAGGGTGGTTAATGAATATGCAAGTTTACATAAATCATCATCGTTGATTTTATTATGTTTATGTTTTATGACATGTTTGTGAATTAAAATATGTTTTAATTTAAATTCTTGCAAGTTTAAATGCTTGATTTAGTGATGATAGCAGGACAGATTCGGAATCGGACCGGGTTTGGCTCGAACCCCGCCCCACCTTAAACAGGGCGGGATGGGGCAACTGTTTGCCCTATTTAATTTTTTTTATTATTTTTTTTACATTTTGAAAGTTTCGAATTATGTTATTATTAGAGAATAAAATAAAAATTCAAAATGGGTTTTTAATGGGTAAATTGTCTAGAAATAATTTTATTTTTATTGTTATTTTTATTTTTTTCTTCACGGATGGCCCGCCTTGCCCCGCCCCCACCAACCCGTTCGGGGTTGGTTTTTTTGCCCCATTCAGGGGGCGGATTTTTTTGCTTTCCCTAGCTTGATTACGTGACTCCTGTTGGAATCAAATTTCTCAGGATAAAATTGCGTTGAGTAAAATATCAATTGCTTAAACATGTGAACAAATTTCATTGTTATCATTGTAATTATTTCTTGACATGCGGCATAGGTGCATAGCATGTATCACATTTTTATCCTGTAAGAGTGAAGTGAGGTTACTAATATCCATAGCAATTGATTGACGTTTTAATTTGTGTGCTACACTAAGGATGGATGTGAATACAGCAAAGACACCATATTTTCATTTCTTTAGTAAATTAGTGCATATTATCCAAGGATATGGTTCAAGAATTTTAATATTTTATAATCCATAACATTTAAAGATTTTGAATAGTGTGTCTGAGTTTGCCATTGTATCTCAACTTGCATTACTTATGGGTTGAAGAGGCGGATTTGGGGGGCCTCCTCAGGCCCAATAGCTTTTTTTTTAAGGTATTTTTAATTTTTTTTGGTAAAAAAACAGTTTTTTATGTGTAAATTTTTTTTTTCGGCATAGTAGTTCGGTTTGAAATTTTGTAGTTCGGCCTTGGATCCAATCCTGAATCCCCCCTGATGCGTTCCAACCAAATTAGAGACGTAGCCCTCGTGATACAATCATATAAGCAACAGTTATTGTAATTTCTACAACTACATTTTCATTTTGTTCCCAAAGCATAACGGATTTGATACAAACCATTACAAGTTGAGACTATTTATCAATCAAATCACAAAACCAATTGACCATGAAATATTCCATGTCAAAAACTTAATCTTTGTTCATATGTGCACATATCACCATTAAAAGATAAAACTTTTTTCACATCTATAAGAATAACAATGAGATGGTTGAATATTATAGCAACCTAAATAAGTTTCATTCACAAAACTTATTATAAAAAATTGCTTAAGAACTGAAAGACAAAATCAGATTTGTATCCAATATATGAACAATCAACTTCAGTTCATATGATATACATAATACATTCACGATTGGTGGCCAGTAAGGAAAATCGGTGACTTTTTACAGCCTAAACTTCTTAATCAAGAAATCAAAGCCCAAAGAGAAATTGAGGGGGTGTATTCAATTGGAACTTTTGAAGACTTTGATAGACTTTTTTTAAATGGTGACTTTTGTGGATCTTTTATAGATTTGTATGAAATTAGTGGAAGTCTTTCGTGAACTTCTATGAATTTTCATTTTAAAACTTTTATAGACTTTCCTGAAATTCAAAAGACTTTTAAAAACTTTCATTTGAAATAGAATTCACGTAGACCGAGTCTGAAATTCTCACATATGGGGTGTTAGTTCTCACAATTCCACTTCTTCCCATATAATTAAAAAAAATGTGAAAAAAATTTAAGACCTTAGTTAAATAAATAATAATTAAAATTATATATACACAAGCGCGCGCAATTCAATATTATTAGTATAGCAACTTTTAAAAATAAAGAAAAATCAATATATTTAGATTTAATATAAATTTTTCATATTAACTTTTATAATTAAATGGAACAATTGCAGCCGAGGTACCAAACAATTCATTTATTAGCAGACTTTGCCCAAATCTTTCATTTGTGCCATCGTAAGTATCAAACCTTTAAAAAATATGCAGCTCAAGTCAAAATTGACGGTTTCCGTTTGTTTGACCACAAAAACCGTTAGTTGACCCCAAAAATAAAAAAATTAATTATTTCCACAAAATAAGATAAGGGCATTTTGGACATAATACTTTTCCCCTATTAAATTAAAAATTAGAAAAGCAAAACCACAAGCACCCACCCCCATCTCCTTCTTCCCCAACCCCCTCACAAACGGCTTTCCACCTGTAGAAGCCATCTCCATCACAAACACCTCAAATTGAAGACAATAAACTCGTCTTCGTTTTCATTGTTTTCCATAACCTCAGAATCGTTCACCACCACATGCTTCATCCCTTTGTAATTCCCAAGTTTTACCTCAGTTAAAATCTCACCACCACCAAACAGTGAGATCTCACGAGCTTTTACTGTTCTAACATACAAATACTGCATTTGTTCGACAAGATCGTAGGTTGAGCTTTTCTTGTCCTTGTTCATGGCTCTGAGGGAAGGATTGGTTTCTTTTAAAGCATACTCACTCCACCCATTTAAGTATCCACCAAAACCACCACCACTGGCGTGAGCGCCACCGTGGACGACCGTGGGGGAAATGACAGGACCAGGAACAGTAGTAATAACAACGGCCGTGAGCATGTAACTTCTCTCTAGTATTCCAATCAGAGAGGTGTCCACAGGCTTTAAGAACACTGGGAAGGACAATTACATCATATCTTAATCCTTCCGTCTGCATTTTGAAAAACATAGACATGGTCTCTTCATAAAACCCATGGCGAGCATAGGATCTGATAAGAGCAACCCAACCACGTTTATTTGATTTAGGAATTTTATCAAACAGCTTTCGAGTAGCAGCCAACTGTTTGAATCGTGGGTAGAATGCTATGAGCTTGGAAGCAAAGTAGGGGGAATGATGGTCGTGAGCGCCATCCTTTTCTTGTTGATGAGTATTGTTGGGTGGGCAGTGGTGGTGATGCCGGCGAGTAGTGGTGGCTGCCGGCGATGAATGCGGTGGTTGGGTGGAGTGGTTTTGATTTGGGGAAGAATGAGATGGTTTTATTATTTTTCTAACTTTAAATTTAACAGGGAAAATGTATTATGTCTAGAATGTCGTTACCTTATTTTGGGAAAATAATTAAATTTTTCATTTTGGGGTCAACTAACGGTTTTTGTGTTCAAACAGACGGGAACTGTCAATTTCGACTTGAGGTACACATTTTTTAAAGGTTTGGTACTCATAATGGCACAAATGAAAGATTTGGGGCAAAGTCTGCTAATAAATGAAATGTTTGATACCTCGGCTGCAATTTTTCCTAATTTAATTTAAAAAATAGGAATTTTTCACAAAAAAAGAATGAAAAAGGAAAAAAAAAAGTTACAATAATCCAATTTTTTCAACAAAAAATAGAGATAAATAGAGAGAGAGAGAGAGAGAGAGAGAGAGAGAGATAAATGAAATATATTCAATAAAATAAATAAATTTTAATCATACATGTCCATAGAATGTTAAAGGAAAGAAAAATTGATTTTATTTTTTATTTTTTGTGAAAGCCTCCAAAAATCTCGTGATTAATGAGAGACAAATTTTAAAATTTTATATAAGTACTTTCTGTTTAAAAATTAGTACTCCAGAGACTTTTATAAAAGTATTTAGAAGTCATTAAAATTTGAATACCCCAAGACTTATAGAGATTTCTAAAAAGTTTCAATTGAATACAATGTAACTTTTAGAGACTTTTTAAAAGTCTATAAAAGTTTCCATTGAATACCCCTAAACTTTTTAAATCTCAAAAAATCATTAAAAGTCTCAATTGAATATATCCCCTTAAGTTACGATCCACGGGAACCAAATACGTTTACTTTTATTTTTTTTTTTTTTAAAGATAGTCCCTCAAAATTTAAACCATAATATACTATAGCATTACTCTGGTGATTTTTCCTTAATATGAATTGTACAAAATCTATATAAAAAAGGAAGTTCAATACACAGAGGTGTCCATTGTCTCTCAGATTTGCAGACCCACACAATTCTTCCTTTTTTGGGTTGTAATTTGAACTTTCCATGAGTTTTTAATTGAGAGCAAATGATAAAAAATTTCAATTGATTGTAGGCATGTTCTTTGCCATTGCATGTGCTTCAGTTACAGAAACAGCCAAAAAAATAAAAAAAATCGTAGTAATGTTGGTATACTTTTCTATAATGCTTGGTATCTATAAAATATATATTAATGCGTAGTATTTAATGAATTATTTTTCTTTGCTTGGTTTATTTGTGATTTTTTTCGCAATTGGTTATTGGTGGGCTATAGACTATTAGAAATTTAGGGAAAAATACATAACTACAGTACATTAAATATACAATTTCACATTTAACAAACTTAAAAATACATTTCAAAAATCAGGTGATAAATAATAATAATAATAATAATAATAATAATAATAATAATAATATTTGTAAGATATTATTATGTATGAAATTTTGAAAACACAGTACCATCATAACTCTACACAATTCTCTCTTTACGTGCCCTCGGGGCATAGCCTAATGGTGCAAAGGACAGGAGGGAGATTATCTCACGCCCTGCTAGCAGTTGCAGTGTGGGGGCTCGATTCCTGAAACATAAAATTGTACTCATTATAGACGCAGTGTACATACAGCTCTTGTTCCCTGACATGATGGGGCACATCCCGCGATTTACCTCTCTCACAAAGTTCTAGAGACGGGACGATGGGAGCCTTCAAGTTGGGGTTCAACCCTTTTTTAATTCTCTCTCTATGTAAATCATCACAATCTATCATACCTACCCTAATCTATTAGACCTCTCTTTATACCACTTCTCCAATCAGTCATACCCATCCCAATCTCTCTCTCTAGGACGTCCTTCAAAATGAACGATCAAGAATCTGGTTCAATTGGGTATGACAAGAAAGGCTTGTTGAAGGCTTGAAGCCACTCTGCGGAGAGAGAGATTGGCAAATTGGTCGGAACGATAGTGGCAGCTCTACTTCTTCAAATCTCAGTTCCAAGTTGAGATTCAATTCTCCTTTTCACGATCACGTGCCTGTCATGAGCCCTGAAGGTAGATATCTTATACTTGTCTTTTTTATAATGCTTTGAGAACATAAAATCCATTACAGATTTAGCACGATTTTAGTTAATTTCTCAAATAAAATGCTTCCACTGATGATGCAAGTAATGGTTGGCGTGTTTGTGCAGCTGTAAAGAAAAGTCGTTTGGTACTTTTCAAGGGAAGTTCCTTCTTAGATTGGATGCTCCCGAAATGAAGTCAGACAAAAAGACGAGAGGAAAATGGAACAATTATTGCAAAAGATCTCCATAGGCAACATACAACTACGACAAAGGAAACATAATCACTGACGAATAGAGTGCCGAAACACTTATAGAGTAATTTTACCTAATAATACATTGGTTTCATTAAGAACTCATGTAGTGATCAAAGGCGAATTTAGCAGTTTACGAATGAAGTAAAAATTGTTTCCCAAATCAACCGTCAGAATGTGGTGAAGATTCTGAGGTGCTGTTTGGAATCAGAAGTCCCTTTAATGGTTTACGAATTCTCCAAAAACAAGATTATTTTCAGGCATATACCTGATAACATCTGTAGTATTTTGGTTTACAACCTTATCCCCTTTTCTATAAGTGTTTATGAACACAACTTTGACCAACCTATAGGTACTCTCGAGTTTATGAACACAATAGTTACATTGTAATTTTTTTTTCTTTTTTTCCCCTTTATAAAGCCTATGTACATAGTTGTTTTAAGATTTTATTGTTTGGAGGTAAGCCCACAAGTATACGTGCTTGTAATAAATTTTGACTACATTGTTGGTGGCGTTTTCTAAATGTTTAAATTGTTCATTGATTCATTTTCTTTTGATCATTGTTATATGTGATATTTTCCTACCCTTTACATGGACTAAACCTAGGGATTTTTCAACAATTATTGATATGTGTTGTTGGAGAGAACTTTTTGCTTGATTAAGTTTCTTTTATCTCCCACTTTGCAGACTCCTCGTCCTTTTTGTAATTCTCTCTATGTTGATGAGATTTCTTTATCTTTTAGGTCAGATAAAGAATGGTTGTGACCAACTATTCGTTAATCGCAACTAATAAAAATAATAAATTACGACTAGGTTTTGTGTTGTATGTGACCAGATTTTGTATTTTGTGCTGTATGTGACCAGGTTCTGTTTGATTGTAACTGTTTGTTATTAGATTGATATAACTTTTTATTGTTGGTGACCATGTTTGTGTAAGCTATTATTATTTTTGTGACATGCTTGTGTTATCTGTGACTATTTATGATTAAGTTTATCTTCATTGTGATTATTTTGACCAAATTTGTTATAATGGTGATTGTTGTGACCCAGTCTATGTTAATAATGGTATGTGTAACTAGATGTCTCTTAACAATAAATATTTGTGACAAAATATGTTTAAATTTAAAGTTTGTGATAATTTATATGTTATCTGTGATCCTCTGTGACCAGATCTATGTTGTCTATGATCGTCTGTGACCAAGAGAGTCTTAATTAGGATTTTTTGTGACCAGATCAATCTTACCTGTGACTGTATGTGACTAAGTCTATGTTAGTAGTCACATGTGTAATTAGACACCTATTAACCGTGAATGTTTGTGAAAAAATATGTTTATATATAAAAGTTTGTAACCATTTTTATGTTAACTATAACCCTCCTCTGTGATCAAGTCTATGTTAATTGTGACCTATTGTGATCCGTAATGTGCTGAATGTGACATATTGTCTAAATAAGACCCGTTCTCACAAATTTGCTACATCTAGTAGCTTCAATACAAAAACTCAAAAGGACTTCATCATTAGTTTTCTCATCATTTTCGACAAATGGTCCATCTCAGACAATCTTGAAGTAGTAGTGAACTCGCTTAAATTGATTTGTCAATTGAATTTCTTCTCAACATACATCCTACCTAACTGATTCTATGAAGATAAACTACTATTTGTTGCCCTCTACACCTTAACGAAGGAGCATCTACTCCTAAACCCACACCACCACCACATAGCCACCAACAGCACCACTCTTCATTAGATATTCAGTCTCCCTTCTTCCAAAATTGCCAAAAACCAAAATAATCCACCTGCGCATGAGCTTCATCTTCCTCAATCCAGAAAATCCTTCTCTTTCAGTTCCTCTTTAGACACAACATCTAATCCAAAACCCCTTCAAAATTCTCTAGATCCTAGTAATTTCAATGCTTTTTATCCCCACTTACATTATTGCACAAACCAGTGACAGAGCCAAACATTCTTCATTATCGGGTAAAAAATTAGGATACAGCAAATTCTCAAACAATGTAATATTGATAAAAAAAAAAAAAACATTTGAATATATTACTAAAAACATAGCTATCCATTTTTTATTCTTCTCTCACAAGTTGGTCCTTAAAAAGATTCATTAAACGTGAAACACAGAAGAAATCCCAGGGCCATCAAAAAATACAAATTTTACTCAAAATAGTCTTTTCTACACTTCACAAACACAGAAGAAATTGCATAAATGGCAATGGCAATCACACAACAATTTACAGATCTCATTTTTATTCCCTAAAATCTAGCAACTCCTCTCTCCACACAAAAATTGTAATTCCATATTCTCATCTCCTGCCATGTTTACTCTATTTCCTTCACCACACAAACAATGAAACCCTTAAATTTCAAAAAAAAATTGTAGGGGTGGGTCAGTTGACCCCACAAGACACCATGTAGATTCGTCCCTAAACAAACCCCAGCTCTAAAACTAACTCTTTGAGTTAGAATTGAAACCAAAAGACCTTCTCGAAATCATGATTGAGAAACCTGAGCCAGTATAAAAAACATTGCGAATTGGAAACTTGATTGTAGTTGAAATATAATCAGGTTTTGATGAAATTAAATGCATTGAAGGACATGATAATAATGTCAATCTCAATTTGAATTTAGAGAAAAGACAAATTACCGGTAGCATGGTTGAGAGAGAATTTCCGAGAGTAATAAAGTTTGTAGAAAATGTCAAATAGAGAGAACAGTGAGGGTGACTAATTAATTTAATAAATTTTCATTAGAACCTGATTTGTGAAATTAAAACTAGACTATCTTATTTTTGAATAGTATAGATTATATGTGGGGTTTGGGGTAATTTTTCCAGAAATTTATTCATTTTGTTGGAAGCATTTTACTGGATATGGACTGGGGCAGTATTGGGCTATATTGAAGAACAAGTCCAAGGAAGTTCAAACACCGTCGAAGCAGTTCTTGAAATATAGGAGTCAGATAATAGAAGATCATCTCAACAACCTTGTATTTGTATTTGAATTTAAAATAGCAAAGTTATAGGATTGGATCGGGTGCTTCTATTTTACTGAACATGTATAAATAGTACAGATGTATGTGTACATTACATGAGAAAAAAATAAATTCTTTTACATGGTATCAGGGCATGCCACTGACTAACGTCTTCTTCAAGTCAATTATCATGTTTGGAAAGCTCAGCTCATACATTTCTTCCGTGGACTAGGGCTGTATGGTTACATAGATGGCACAATGACAATGCCAACCAAAGAAATCAGTCCTACCCAAACTGATTCCCAATCAGGTTCTTCTATCTCCAATCATCTTTTTGAACATTGGCAACGATAGAATGCCATTGTTCCTGCTGTTCTTTTCTCTACTCTTAGCAAGACTACCCTGGCTCAAGTAGTGTCTCACACTACTGCTTCTTGCTTATGGTGAGCCTTGGAAACAAGCTTCTCCTCTCAGTCTCGTGCTCGGGCTATTCAGCTACGTACTGACTTAGCCAATGCTCAAAGAGGAGCCTTATCTACAAGTGACTACTTTATGTATATTAAGCACATGGCAGATGAACTAGCAATTGCGGGTCAAGGAATGCGATAAAATAATTGTGTATCTCCTTACAGGACTTGGCAATGATTATGACTCCTTTGTCACTACTATTTCAGCTCGTAGTAAACCAGTCACTTTAGAAGAA